>NC_085084.1:50831496-51131496 GCF_963662255.1 Cinclus cinclus
AAAGGCAAGGCAAGGAAAGGAAAGGAAAGGAAAGGCAAGGCAAGGCAAGGCAAGTTTCAGGAAAGGAAAGGAAAGGACATCCACCCACCCCCACCCCCCAAAAAAAAGAAAACAAAACAAAAACCAAACAAAAACCCATGAAAGTATGGAAAAATATTTCCCAAAACTTCCAAACTGTTTAGCAAAGAAATAGGTTTTTAGATTGGATTAGAACTTTGTCCAGGGTTTAAAGCTTGTTGAGTCGGGGATTCTGGGAGATTTCCTTTGCTGTTAAAATGCAGTCAGAATGAAAATCTCCCTGTATGAGGGAGGACATGACATCAGTACCACTGCAATTCTGGTTAATTATATAATCATACAGCTCTTACATGCAGACAAGTCTTATAATGGGTCAAAGTAAGTTTACATGTACAAGATGAGAGAGTTCAAGCCTTTAATCAGATTATTGGCAGCAATCATTCAAGTCTTTCTTGTTCCTTTTCAATTTTCTTAATTTATTTGTTTCTCTAGCTGGCTGTGTTTGTTATATGTGAGGTCTAGGCATTCTGAAAGAAAGGGTTTTTTCATGTCATGCTAAATTGAGCTTAATAGTGTCTGCCAAGTAGTAGAGATATGAAAAAGTGGGCTGAAGCAGTCCCTGCTTCTCTGCAGTTGGGGAGCTATGGGATAGCTCCCAATATACTATTGAGAGCAAGAACAACAATACATTGCTTCTACAATTTTCGTTTTCTCTATCCTACTCTCCTTTTTCTGTCTCCCAGTATTTTCTTCTATTTCCATTTTCACTTTTCCTACTGCTGTTTTTTCTTATTTACCTATTCTCCACTGTTAAACTCCCTTTCAGTAACACTAAATATTTATAATAACCTAATATTTATAGTCAGTACCCTAAAATGTGGGTTAATAAAGTAACAGGATAAAACCGAAACAAGACAGAAGGCTATTTTCACTTTCTTTTAAATAACTACTTACAAAAAACCCTTAAACTTTCAAATTCTTTTCATAATATGAAGAAGAAATTAAAAATATGTTTATAGAGTTTAAAATATTCCTAAACAAGTTGCTTGCCAAAGGATTTTCCATATGTTGAGTGTACTTTAGAGGTGCTCTGGGGGCCACATATGACTTGTAGATAGGTGATGGGAGCATGTGACAAAGAACTGGGTTTTTCAAGGAATAAATGGGTGATCTGAGCTCATGTCTTTAGACCCTTTGAAGATGTGAATGGCTGTCTAAAGTTAGAAACTTAATGAAGAGAGTACATAACCCATCTTTCTTCCCAAAAGATTATTTAGACAATTTGTGCAGATGAGGACTTGGGCAAAAGTAAACTTGTTAGGAAGGAGATTGATGAGGGGATCGGACAAAGAGCCTGTCTTAGTTGTGACACTGCATGTGACTTCTCTGCAAAAATTATTTGTTCTTTACAATTTCTTTTAGAAATGGATTGTTTATTTAGCCTGAAGAGAAACTGAAGTCCTGCAAGAACTATAGCTGGTAAATTCTTAATATGTTTCCTGCTTACCATGTGTGCTCCATCACTCCTGCATTGACATTGCATTCCCCAATATGGGGATGAATTTGTTTCTAACCTTTCTAACTGTACTTACATGACATTTCTACACCAGGAGTGCTCACCTAAAGACTGTTCCCTGAAAGTGACTACTGATGTTAAATTATTTAGAAAGAACCATTGCTTTCATTATTCTGCTCCTTCAGTTGAACAGCCTAAGCTTTATTAGCTGTTGTTCAATTAAAAATAATTTTGCACAGACTAAAGACTATAGCACTGTTTGCATATGCTCTCAGGGTTTTCTCAGTGCTAAACCCATAGGTGCAAACTGCTTCATGGTCATGTATATGGTGTTTCCTTGCCATGGTTTTAAAAAGAGACTCTTCCCAACCTATACACATCCCTTTCCATGTGGAATTCTCTTGACTTCTTCCCTCTTAACCCCAATGATCAGAAATCTTGGGAACAAGGTAATGGATTTAGTAACGAGGATTAACTTCTTTCTGTCTCAGTAGCTCAAAAGCATCCCTAAATAAAGAACAGCTTTAGATTACTATGTGATGGATGCTAGTTGTGCTTATTCTGATTCTTCCTACTATGATGCTGAGTGACAAACTTCCAATCCTTTGTTAAGTTTTAATGATCAGTTCACTACTCAGAAGAATTTAATCCTTCAGGGTGATACCTCTGTGGCAGGGGTATACAGGTACACAGTGCTCTGACCATTTAACATGTCATTTTTACCTGACTAAACAAATAATTCTACTTCTGGCTGTGTAAAGCCAGTAGGTACATTTAGTTCTAGACATCAAATAATAACAATTAAGATTCATCCTTTTTTCTCTGAAATTGTATGAAATGGAAATTTGCTGAGGGATTAAACAACAACCTTGTAAGTTTATCTGTCAGACTTATTTGATGATGACTGTCATTCACAGAAGAGAATTGGGGATGGGAGAAAATGAATGTATAGATTACAATAATTGGTGTCCTTATTTCTGATTCAAGACTTTCAGCTGTGACAAACTATAATAAGGATATATGTTGGATTTTACATTTCAATCTCTGGTTTGCCTTAAAGAGACAAAAATATACCCCTTTGACAAGACACTCAGCTACAAAAAAAAATCTAGATCAAAAATATCATAACTTATGTTTGCTATATTTATATGATAGGTTTGCTATTTTCACAGGACTCCATTTTCTTTTAGGTTTGATCCCACCAAAATAATTGAGAATTTTGTTATCAGTTGTAACAATAGAACTATGACCAAATCCTTAGTGGCCTAAAAAATCCGCAAGAAGAAAAATAAACTTTTCAATTCCTCCATATCTTTATTTTTTAAAGTTATTTGTGCCTTGCAGTAAGTGCTGTTGCACATAAGATTGCTCCAGCTAAAATCCCTTCAAAATTTGCTGAAAATCTTGAAACACACTGGTTTTGTTGAGCCAGACTCTCAATGAATTTGTAAGCATGCCAAATGGGAACTGTCACTAAAAGCATTCTACCCACAAAACGGCTGACTCAAATGTGTTAGATGGCACTATAGGTATGATAAAGTAATGTTTTTATTTAACATGGTCATGCAATTGAAACACAGTTTGAAGAAGGGGGTTTTACAATTTATTACAGTAATTTCACAATCATTGTGAGAATAAAATCACATAAAGGGCAAGGGCTGGAATGGACCACAGTGAGTCATCTGGTCCAACGTCCCCACTCAGGCAGAGTCATCCCAGGGCAACATGGCACTGGATCATGTCCAGATGGTTCTTGAATGTCTTAGTGAGGGAGATCCCACAGCCTCTCCAGGCAATCTGTTCCAGTGCTTGGTCACAGCGCAGTAAAAAACTTCCCCCTCATGTTCAGGTGGAGCTGCCTGCGTGTCAGTTTGTGCCCATTGTTTTTTATGCTGTTGCCTGGCACAACTGAGCAGAGCCTGGATCCATCCATTGACACCCTCCCCTCGGATACTCACAGACTTTGGTGAGGTCCCCTCCCAGACATCTCTGCTCAAAGCTGAACAGGCCCAGCTCCCTCAGCCTTTCCTCCCAAGAGAGATCCTCCTGTCCTCTCATCATTTTCGTCACCCTCTGCTGGACCAGCTCCAGCATCTCCATGTCTCTCTTGTCCTGAGGAGCACAGAACTGGACACAGCACTCCAGAGGTGCCTCACCAGGGCTGAGTAGAGGGGCAGGATCACTTCCTGTGACCTGCTGCCAGTGCTCTTCCCAGTGCACCCCAGGACACCATTGGCCTTCTTGGCCACCAGGACACACTGCTGGCTCACGGACAGCTTGCTGTCCAACAACAACAGATAACTAATAACTAGGTCAACAAAACAATCTAAAGCACTTAAGATGTTGCTTACTTCAGCAATTACTTTCAAAACACAAAATTATCCTAAAGAAGAAAGGTTATGCCAACATTCTGATCCCGTGTGTTTTTTAATCTTCAATTGAGTGTTTACAGTAAGATTTTATTTATTTCCTGTGCTAATGACTATCATTTAATTTGACACTGTATAATTTAAGATCATTTAAATACTGACACCAAAGAATGACTAGACTTCATCAAATAAACTTCCAAAACAACTGGGGGGGAGGGGGGGTTCATTTGTTTTCTTTATTTTTTGGGGGGGGGGGAATACCAGCTACTTCAATATTTACTGCCTAGGTTCATAGTGTTTATATAGCTTATTTTTGACCTTTTCATTTCATAGGCATGAATATCAGTTTGTTGACTGACAAACATGAAACCATCATAGCAACATAGGCATTACTACCTTAAGAAACATAAAATGAAATGACAATTTAACATAATCTGAAAATATCTCCTAAGAAACTGATGATCCTAAATACACTATAGCTAATTTGTAGATGACAAATAAGACTAGATTCCTGTTGTCTTTGGCACCACAGAACTGAGAGAAAAATGTGTCATTCCATCTCTGAAAAAAACCAAACCAACAAGACCTAGTATTTAAACGGTTAGCAATTTAGAGGAAGTAAATTTGGAATTGGAGTTTCAGTTTATGGAAACACTGACCTGAAAGAAGTGAACTAACTTAAAACTTCAGAGCTCCCCCTTGCCCCTCAACTCCTTATCCTGCTTTTCACTGCCTGGCAAGTATCTTTCAGCTAACACACTGGTAATCACTTACAAACTTAAAGATTGAATTTAGAGTAATCAGTTTTCCTATAAATTTCACCTGGGACAGTTGGGTATGCAATTTATCTATTAGTACACCACAATGGGAAAACATCTGTTGTTTGGTATGTTAACTGCTACTGCTCTATCTAATATTTTTCATTATTAGAAGGTTAAGCAGCTCTAAAGTTCTCTACAGATCTGGGGACATGATCAACAATGCTGAAGAATATAACCTAAGGTTAAATACATCCCAAAAGTTTAAATTATCAGTTTGGATTCACTGTGCTGTTTGCATGAATATAATATAATATATGATACATGATATATAATATATAATATATAAGATATAATATATAAGATATAATACATTATGCATTATATATTATCATATAATATAATATTATATTATGTAGAAAATACTACAAAATCAGCAATCCTGTATTTGGAAAGCTGTGCAATGTTGAGCTTTAGGTTATGATATTTCACTGCTGGGTCTCCTTATGCCTGGGAAAAACAGGTACACTGCATCATTGCTACTTGACTTCACAGTTGTCCTGAAAATGAAGTCCTCTTTTTGCATTAATTCAGATTTTACACAGTGCCAGGTATTTAGCAGTAGAAATTTTAAGATAAATTTTGTTAGTCTTTTCTTAAGTGGAAGCCAACAAACCCTTTTCAATAATGAAAGTAAGAAGCAGTTTGGCTTGTGGTTATTTTTATCACCATGAGAGAGAAAAGTGAAATACTGACAGGAACTGTTTCCAAGTACAAAGTCCAAAGAGGGGAGTCACCATGGAAAAGTCGTTGGATATTTCCCATTTAGTCATTATTCACTGTTCCACCCACATAGCCAATATGGTTTATGAAGATTAAGTGAATAAATAAACTTGCACACCCTTAACCTAACAGAGAATTGAATATTTAATGGAAGAAAAGTGTAGCATGTTGACCAGAGAGGTTGTAGAGTCTCCTGCACTGGAGATATTCCAAAACTGCCTGGACACAATCCTATGCCATGAGCTCTGGGGTGCCCCTGCTTGAGCAGGGAAGTCAGACCAGATGTCTCCCTGTGGTGTCTCCCAACATGACCCATTCTGTGACACTATGAAAAAGCAAAAGGTACATGAATCCATAACACTTCATTTTGAGAGACTGTATTTCTACAAGTCAAAACAAAATCTGAAATACCTGGAAACTGTTTATGGTTAAAAACAGCACTCAAGGGAATACATCAGAGAATACAGGAATCATCAGAAAAAAAAATAATGAGCATTAAGGATAGAAAAAGAATCAAAACGTAAATTATTGCAAAACCTGAAACACTGATGATAAGCATGCCCCCTGTGATACAAGTTTTTCAAAGATCTTTTGAAGTATTTCTACTGATAATTAATTCTTCGTTTTCTGTATGTGGGAGTGGTAGTGCAGTTTAGTTTTTAAAGACTTTTCTTCTTTTTGAAATTATTACAAAGATCAATCCATTTTCTATTTCATAAAAACAGCTACAGCTTAAGAGAGAAACCTCAAGAGTCTACAGGCATATGTGATGAAAATCCCAATATTATCTCAGACTCACTAAACACAAGTAATATATTCAAGATTTTGGTGATCTATCCAAACATGTGATACAGCTATGCACTGAGACCTGTACTTGCATATAATCTAGAATTCAAGTGTCCTTCTCCCCATGCTTGTGCACTATAAGAATCTGACCCGAACAAAACCTGAACGAAAAGGTACTTTTGGAACTAGACGTGTACAAAAGCTCTTTTATGAATTCAGAATTTAGCAAAGTGGTAGCAGCTCAGGAGCAAAGTTTGGATTGATCTTGATTATGCAGGATTATTATAGTTAATAACACTGTCTTTTTATCATAATGACAATCATATTCCTCCTAAATGATCCCAAGTATTGTGTGATGTATTCCTGCATCCCTTGCCTGGGCTAAGTGTTTATTTCTGTGAGAAGTCCACAGCAAGTTAGTGGGGCTGTATAAACAAATGGGAAATCAATTGTCTAGATGACTGAAAGTCATCGCGTGTTAGTATGAAGCAGAAAATGGACCTCTCTGTGCTAAAAAAACCTCAGTGACAGTCACTTTATTAGAAAAGAGTTCCTGTAAAAATAACCTTGCTCTGAGGTATGCATGGTTATCTTAATTCTCATTTGGCTGAGATTCTACATGTACTTACAGGATGTACTGATTTGAAAGGTGAAAATCTGAGCAAAAATACATTACCTACTACAACCAAGCCAGTGGCAAGTCAGAAGACTTTGTTATTTTATTTCTGTCTAGCTGAAGAAGGTCTAACACCTTGAACATACTATCATTAAAAGAAACAGGCTTTTTATTCCTTACAGATTTCTTTTATTCCATACAGATTCTTTACATATTTCCTTGCTGTCTTGGTTGGTCTTTTCTCCAGATGGTATAATTCACACCGAATGAAGACAGGTTTTCTTTTAGTGTATGAAGAGCTCAAATGAAGTTTGGAAAGCAAGAGCACTAACAAAAATGTGAGCATAGCTTTTTTTTTTTCAATAAATGGAGCAGGTTTCTTAATAGCCAGGTGATTTTAGGTGAAGGACATCCAATTTTTAGACATATAGACCTCTTCACTATTAATTTTTCCTGGCTGCTACTTCAAATTAATCTTTAATTTTAGACTACAGAGAGATGAATTGTAGTCATGAATGTAAAACAAATAAAATTTAAATTTTTCTCTGTGTTTCAATGTTTCTTTTCTCTAAAAGTTGTTCATAAATAGCATTTGAATACCAATAAACAGGGATAACATAGAAAAGTTTAGCAGAAACATTCAGTCAAAAATGATACCACTATCTACAGAAAAACTAACAGGTTACAGAGAAAAATTGCTACTGACATAATCCAAACATAATCTAACATTCTAACATAAACATATTCCAGTGTTTTCAGGAGATATCCCAATCAGAAGATGGTAAAAGCTAGCAATTATGTCACATGTGCAACTCAGGAACACATAGTCAAAATTTTACCTATAGTTCTTTGATGACTTTTGCATGTTTTGAGCATCTTTGTCCCATTACCTTTAACAGTTTTCTGTTCAGACCCCAAGTTCTGAATGCACAGAGACCACTGAATAATAGAACAGCAGCAAAAATTTTTGAAGCATCATGATAGTTGTCTCAGTAAAACATTTTCCAGTTGCACAGTTTCAATGGATGGAGTCAAAAGAAGATTCAGAAACTCTGTAACAAATTCTTCTGGATATGCTGGATTTTAGTCAGAAGAGGGGAAGGAATTCTGAATTCTTACAAGCTTGTTTCATGTCCCTCTGGTTTAGTCTGATCTGCTATGCTTTTTATTTTTATTCTTTCTTTTGCAACTGGAAATAATTACTAGCACATTTTTTTAGCATTTTCCACAGACTTAGAAACAGTAGATTGCTAACTACAGAACATTTGCTTCATTGCTTACAAAGCCTAATGCAGCATCTCATGCAGCATCTCATGCAGTGTTAGTGAGTACAGTATGCCTAATTATCACAATTTACAGGTAGTGCTGAAAGACATTGCATTTGGAACCCTAAGTGTGTAGGATTTCTCTTTGCCTGGGCTGATTGAGCTGCATGTGTGACTCTGTTGTACCTGGTACCAGAGTACCCTTCAGTGTATTTGCACAGCACCAAGAGTGCTGGGCCACAGGGACAGGAGATAGCCTTAGCACAGAAACACAGTGTACCAACATTTGCTCTCCAATATGATGATGTGATACAGCAACAGAAAGAGAAATACACTGCAACCTTGTTTCCGTACAGCTATAAAGAAATGTGCCTGGAAGAAAAAAATCCACCTGGGCTTGGTCTCTATCCACCAGAGGATATGTCTAATGATGTAGAACTTCTGTTTAGCTAGGGAATAAAGTAATATTTTCTAGTCCCAGTACTAACTATTAAAGACCAACACTTTGAATGTATTTCTGAAATAAGTACAATAGAACTTGCATATAATTGCAAAAGCAATTTCGTGTTTTGAAATAGTAAGATATCATACTGGTATCTGAGCAATCCATTTCTGAATACTTTTAGAAACTGAATTTTCTTCCCCTCTTTTCTTCCCCATATATGTGAGCACAGCTTTACATACATGTGCAACTCAAGAGTAGGATTTTATTAGTAAAATGGTGCCAACACCCACTAAAAATGCACTGCATCTTATAGTTAGGCTCTCTGACGTGAATCCTGAGTACATTTTTTTCTCTAAAGCTTTGATACTCTTTAAATAGAAAAACATAAAACAGCACTGAGAGGCTAAAAATAAATGATTCACTATCAGAGGAGGCAGAGTCCCAAGCATGGGAGAAAGCATCTCTCTACATGGAAGATGTTGCAGTGGCATTAGATTCCTCTGGAAGACAGTCTTGCTCTGCCAGATAGTAAACAGGGAATTTTATACTTTATTTTCAGAGAAATACTCAGACTACCATACTTCAATTCAGTGTCTTTAAGAGAAAACACAGCTTTGAGAAGGAGAAAGCCACAAAAATTAGACAAAATCTGCAGGGTACATGCAACAGGCTAATACTTGCTTTTGGTTGCTTGGTTGTTTGGTTTGTGTCATAATGTATTTTTTAGAATTTGAAGATGCAAACATATGTTTTCATTTTCCAGATTACTTCAGATATGAAGCAGAATTCTTATACTCCAAATAATGCAACTTATTTTGATTAATGACTGTTTAATTAGTGAACACGCAAAATCTTTATAAATGCAATCTCAATTTAAATCTAGCAGTTTTTTTAAAAGGTGAGTTCAAACCATCCCTCTATCTAAAAATATTTCTACAGCCATTACACTGTTATTTTAAAGAGCATGAAACTAGAAGACTAATCAATAAAACATTCAGACAATATTTATTCTAACATTTTGCTTATTTCTTTCCCTTCTCTGAACCAGTTTGCACCTACATACACTAAACAATAAAGCTAGCAGGAAATGAAAGACTGAAGAATTTAGAATTTCTCTGTTACTGTTATTTCACAGGAATTTCTAGTGATTAGATCACTTTGGGCACATGCCCTGAGCTGAGAAACATAATCGATGTCATCTAGTTTTTGACAACTAGAAGGGCTCAACACTGCTCAGTTTTCAAGCAAACATGTGGCAAAACATAACTAATTATCTGCCAGAACTCTGTATGCTCTGTTTGGCATTGCTGGAACTTTAACTTTCTGTGGTTGCTTCTCTCTCTTTCACCTTCAGAACCTCTACAACCTCTTTACACCTTTACAACCTCTTGTCTTACATACAATTTCCTTTGCAGACCTGCCTTAGATTATGTGATTTTCTTCAGGAAAACAGGAAATAGTGGCAACATCCAGACTGGAAGTCCTGTCTGCCAGTTGTCAGCATGCTCTGCAGCCTCACAGTTACAAGAAAATTTGAAAAAAATACAGGTTATTGCAGAACAGTTCATTAAGTAGCACATATGCAGGGATATACAGGTAGCTAAAAAGAAGGAATCCTGGGTGAGTAATCCAGAAATATTGAATCTATTTGGAATTTTAGTTGTACTGGAAGCTGAAGGAAGTGATTCAGGGAGGACACAGTTTCCCATCTTTCAGAAAAGCACACCTGTTCTGTTTAGAACAATAATGCCAACAGTACAAGGATGATAGTTTTGTTCAATGGAAGAGATCAGGATGATAGATTTGTAAACTTGTAGACAAAACTTGTCTAAATGACTCATTTAGAAGTGGCTCATGTGAGTAGCTGTACGAAGAGCTCCCTGATTACTACAGCAAAACTAAGTGCCTAGTCCTTCTCAGTTATCTACATTGCCTGTGGAGTCAAAAAAAAAAAAAAAGCAAATGTAAAAGAAAACTGAGGGAGGGTAGGATGACACAAGCTATCAGTTTTTAGATACCAAAGATTCATTATCATCTGAAAGCAGTCATCAAAAGTCTAGGTAATCCCTATCAAATAAGGTGTGTTTTCTTAAAAGCATTCAGGACCCTTTTAAAAGGCCTTGTGCCCTGCTTTGTTTTCAGAAAAAGAAAATAAAAATTCAGGCCTAATGTTGACATTCTGATATGACATAACTCACCTCTCCTTGATAGTATGTAAGAAAATAAATTTGTAATTATTAGACAGAAAGGAGAAAATGTCCTTGGATATTCAGACAAATATAAGAAATTAATAAATTTTAATCCCCTGTAAAATGTATCCTTAATGAGCATGCTCAATATTATTTTAATATATACCCTTTTATTATATTCATAAGCTGATCAAATCAGTAGAAGTGGAAAACTGTGTGGTTCTGGTTTTTAATATAATCTTGCTTACTTGTGGTGAGTAAGGATCATAGTAAAGAAAATTGCTAATTTTAAATAAGAGAAGAAATAGAAATCTTTGTAGTTCTATACGTTTATAGGGAAAAAACCTCACCTAATGAACATATCACAGGACTATCTGTCTTGAAACAGCTTGTTAAGTTTTACCTTCTGCTTAAGTCATATTCTGGAGAGAGACTTTGGTGCAAAAGGTTTCAATACCTACTGCTACTCAGAAGGCAACTCTTACTGCATTTGCAGATTTCTAGAAATCCTTTCTGAATTTTATTTATTTTTTTAAGGCTGCAGAAAGTAGATCTTCCTATGTGTAACTTAACAACTTTCCTTCAAAAAATGGTCCATGATTACTGGATATGTATAACCAAAGGAAAGCAAAAATGAAATTACTAATGTGGGCCTAAAATATTATCTGTGTGTATGCTGGACTCCTTACTCTGAACTTGTGCAGTTAGTAGCTCAGATCAACACCATTTTATGGATTAAAAGGCAAAAAAATTACTTGGATTATCTGATGTCACACCTCTGGTAGAGACAACTAGAACTCTAGTATCCTGCAGTGACTGAGCACTCTGTACTGCCATCCTCATACAAAAGTTTTGACAGAGACACAAGAAAAATGTTAAATATTCTGCATTGTCAAAATGATCAAGCTGCAACTACTGATGGTTTCATCAAAATTCATCCCAAAGCTGTGCACCACTGGCTCTCCTGGTAGCATAAACTAGTTCTGGCTTAGACATGACATACAGTTAGGCTTCTTACCATAACATCAAGAATTTAAGTTGTGCAGGTAAAAAAGGTAAAAAAACTCATCAGCATAAAGCTAATTTCTGTAAATTGTCTGAAGGAGTCTCAACCAGAAAAACGTGTTTATACCAGATCAGCACTCAGCCACAGTGTTTTTGATCTGGAACTATGAGTCTTAAAACTGACTTCAGTATATTGTTAATACATGTCTTCAGACACACATGCATAAAAGTAAATAGCAGTACTTTTCCCATCTCAGATATTTTGTGGAATAAAAACATTGCTATGGGATGTCATAAATGCCTTCTATATAAACATCTTCATCAAACCCATCAAACAGTGATTATACAAAGAAGAAAAATGTGTTTGACTATCCCCAAAGCTTCAGATTTTCTGCAATTTCTTCACTAGCTTGTATGCTATAAGCAGCATAACATGGAATTCAGTATGGAATGTTGACTGGGGATGGGCTAAAATTCTTTGAAATAGTTAGATTTGTGCTGGAAACAAGTTTTGATAACTTGGGGTTGATTTTGTTACTGCTGAGCAGCATGTAGACAACATCAAGGCCTTTATTTCTCCTCACAGGATCCCATCAACAAGATGCACAAGAAGCTGGGAGGGGACACAGTCAGGACCACTGACCCACGGGATTCAATATACCATGGTGTCACACTTGGCATATAAAGCTGGGGGAAGAAGGGAGAAAAGACCTGGGAGGTTGAGTGTGATGGTGTATGTCTTCCCAAGTCAGTGTTACACCTGTTGGAGCCCTGCTTTTCTAGGATGGTTTAACACTTGCCTGCCCACGGGAAATTAGTGCATTTCTTGTCTTGCTTTGCTTGCATGCATGGCTTTTGCTTTACTTATTAAATTGTCCTTTGCTTGGTTGCCAGCTGGAGATAAACCATGACAAGGGCAACCTACTAAAATGATCATTGCAGAAAATTAGATTATAACAAGCAATCTACCACCATAACTAGTTGCAACTCCTGTCCTCTCTGTCTAGTTTTTGTACACCTGCACATAGCTGGCAGACCCCAGACCAGTACGAGGAGACCCAAGGAGCGTGAGGAGAAAAACACGGTCATTGAGATTCATAATCTGTCATTTACTGAGAATTTACTTATACCACTATTTACTTATAGCACTGTTAGAGAGTATATGCAGGAGTGGAAGAAAAATGTTCAGGTACCTGTTTGGTTTGGCACAAAGAAGGAAGAAGAAACCTTCTCTTATTTTAGGATGCTTTTTTGAAAGTAGAGTAGTCAGGAGTTCTGCCCACTCTTGGAACAGGGCCTGGGACTTGGTATTGCCTGTTCATCATATATAAACCACTGTCACCACTATCTGCAGTTCTTAAAAGTTCCTCTGCAAGAGTTCTGTAAAACAGTTTAGTATTGCCCATTGAGGTGAAACACAACATGAAGTAGTTCACTTTGAAAATCTGAAAGGAAATTTTGAGAAGACCTGATAGTATTAGATCATTCTCATCTTCCATTTTTCTTTCTCAAAAATATTCATATAACCAGTAGCTAGCTAAAGCTGCAGATTCTGAATACATTAAAAAAATGCCATCCACTCTAAAGATTCAGAGCTGAGCCAGATGGCACATCTGACTGCAGTGTATATGAGCCACTGTACTCCAACTGCTGTGAAAAGCAGAAGCTGCGGCATCAGAGGATGAAGCTAGTTTACCAGGAATCTCTCTTGCAGCTCTGACCTAGCGCAGCCACTATCTCTAAGTGGCATGACTATTGCACATAGGTTTGAGTAAACCTGTGACTAAATTATTTTATAAATACCATGGGAGATAAAAACCAGAATGAAGTAATGACCTCAAAGAAAACAGAAGAAAAATGGAAGCATAACATTGCAACGCTATGTTATTTCTTCTCTTTAACACACATGGGCACACTATAGTTGCTTTTGCACTTGGAATTCAGTGTGCATGAGTCAGCCTGTCCAATATCAGCAATTACAGCTATAAATACAGAGCTATTATGCACTCATGTTGTGTAGCTTGAGAGTAGTCTATTCTACCAGGAACAAAAAGGTCTTGAGCAGTTTAGGGTTCTTAACCATTCTCAAGCAGTGAGCAGGCAGTCAATTGTGCAGCCTTGCTTCACACAGCAGGAATTCAGCCCCAGGGCCCTGTAGGAGACACATCCTCTTGCATACAGCAGTGTTGCACATGAAGTCCCAGTAACCTCCCATTTTCATCAGCAGGAAATCTTTGCACTTTCTTTTTTTTCTCACAGCTTCCTATCCACAGTCATTCATTTACACTGAGCCTTCCTCACTGTCCTCCTTCTCAGTTCTTCCCCCTCAGTTTTTTCCTGAGGCCTGAAAAACTTAAACATGGAAAGTGCATGCTGGGTGAATTTACAGTCTGGAATTTCTGCCTTATCAGCATGGATGGGAATGACCAGGTGGATGCTGCCAATGGCTATTCTTTTGTGGTCCTGCTCAGGGTTCACGTCTGCTGGTGGCTAGCCCAAAAGCAGTTTTATGTAAGAAACAGAATTCGGAACTCATATGTGACAAATGAGGAGAAACAAAATGAGAGGCAAGGAAGGTGACCCTCTGGTCCGGGCTGAAAAGGAGTTGAGAACAGGGGCTAAGGGTGGCTGAGAAAGCTGGAGCTGTTCAGCCTGCAGGAGAGAAGGTTGCATGGAGATCTCGTAGTAATCTTCCAGTACCTGAAGGGAGCCTTACAGACAAGCCGGAGAGGAAACCTTTGTCAGGAAGAGAGATAAGACGAAGACTAATGGGTACAAATTGAAAGAGAGGAAATGTAGTTAGGAAGAAATTTCTTAGTGTGAGCCGCGGAGCCAGAGCCCCTCTGTCACAACAGGTGCCGCCACTCTCAGGGCGCACCGCCACTGCCTCAGGGCGGCACGCAGCCCTGCACAGCCCCTCGCAGCCCTGTCTCCTGCGGACCCGGGACCACCAAGCCCCGCTGCCCTCCCGGCCCGTGCCACAAACAAGCTCCCAGAGCGCCCTCATCTGCAGGGCGAGGGGAAGCGACCGGAGCCGGCGGGGAGGGGAGGGCTCTCCGGACGCCCCCTGGAGCGATGCCGCCGCCTCGCCCCCGGGACGGGCGGGAGGGAGGAGCCGCTGGCGGGAGGAGCCGTCCCTCGGCACCGCCTCCCGCCGTCATCTGCCGCTGGAGGAGAAGGAGCGCGGCAGTGCCGGCCGGCGGCGGCGGGTCCGTGCCGCTCTCCGGCCTGGCTGTGCTCGGCGGGGCGCCGGCGGCGAGGGCACGCCCCGCAGGAGCGGTCCCGGTCCCGGTCCCGGTCCGGCCGTGGGCAGCGTGGAGCTTGCCCTGCCCTGCCCTGCCCTGCCGTGCCCTGCCCTGCCCTGCCGTGCGTCCCCGGCTGCGGAGGCGGCGTGCCCGGGGACTGCGGCGCGGGCTCTCCGGGTTTGTCTGATTATGTTTTTAGCGCTGTTCAGTTCGGCTCCAGGGAGAAGGGCTGGGGGGAAGGCGGTCGGAGCAGGGCGGAGGCCGGCGGGGCCCCGAGCCGGGCTGTGGTGAGTGCTGAGCAGCGCCGGGCCGGCGGGTCCCTGTCCCTGCTGGGAGCCCCGCCGGCATCCGAGGCCTGAAGGACCGGCGAAAAACGTGTCTCGTTCCTGTTCTCTGTGTGTCTGTCGGTCTGTCTGTCTGTCTTCGTTTTGGGAGGGCGGAGATTTTTCTGTGAACTTCCACGGACTTTTAAGTCTCTTAATTGTCGGGTTGCAAGACTTTAAGGAAAAAGAGCACCCAGCAACCTGTGGGGGAGTGGTGAGAGGTAGATTCCTGCATGCCTGAGGCGCTGGCCATTCCGGGATTTTACTCTGCTGCAGCTGAACGGACTTTTCCAGGTGCGCGCAGCCCATCCTTGTGGAGGTCCGGCTGGGCGCTGCAGGGAGACCGGGGCTGGACTGAGGCGTTTCTGCCCAAGACGCTGATTTTGCTGAATCGAGTCCGATAGCAGGAGAGTCTTTAGATAGTAAACTTACCTGTTAGTACCTGAAGTGAATTCTGTAAAATATAAATCTCTTCAATACTGAACTTGCTTAGGTGATCAGAGGTTTTTGGGTTATCCTCTGCCCCCCTCTTTTCTCTTTAAAGCTGTTGCCTCTTAAAAGCTAAGCTATGGTACCTTTATGGTTGCTTTAGGAAAACTTATCTCTCCCTGAGGAAATGTAAATATTCTTGTTTCATGTTACTTCTGAAAGGACATTATTTAAGGTGAAGAAACAGAGGGTTTGTTCCGTCTATTTTGTTAGAGAGTCATATGTTTATGTCGATGATTTTACACTAACATTTGGATAATGTCAGGTGAAGAGGGCTTAGATGAAAACCACAGAAATTCTGCTAAAACCAAAGAAATTCTTCTTAAAATGAAACTAATGTAAGTAGCATTGGCAGTTCTGAAATTTATGAATATATATTGTAGTACCCACCAGGCTTTTTTATGTAGTAATGTAAACTTATAGGATGTTTATCTCATGGTTTATTATGGTGGAGATTCTTTATGACAAAGTTCATTTAACTGTGTTTCAAAATTCTTCCATCTTCAAAGCAGAGAATACATGTTCTAATGAATGCCTAATGTAATTGTTACTCTGACTCTTCCAAAACATAAATAATACCTAATTTGTCACATTTCTTTCTCCAAACAAATATTTTTTCCTACCCATAATCTATTGGGATTTTTCCTTATAGCCATTTAAAAAACTGATTCGGAAAAACCAAAATTAAACACAATTATTCAAATCTCTTTTGCTCTTAAAGATCTGTATCTAATAATTTACTAGCCAAAATTTTATTCTTACTAATAGAACAGGATTGTAAAAATGTTCCTCTTAATAATTTTTACTTTATTCTGTTACATCTCTTCCCTTGATTCCTCCCTTCCTGCAAATAGATAAAAGCAGGAGTTGAAAATTGTATTCTAAGTCTAGGAATTGATCATTAAACCATGAAAATAACCAGGAGGTTCCTTTCTCGGAGTTCATTGGGTGCTAGATAATGGCTGTCATCAGTTATATATTAGGATATTCTTGATAGTGGAAGAGTTTAAACATGTGCCTAAGAATAAGCATTTGCTCACATGCTTTACTGTAATTTGTGGAATGGTGATAATTTTTCCCTTTCTTATCTAGCCTGTAGGAAGCTAAAAGGATTCTCTTGATACTTTTAACACCAGTAGAAACGATAGAAACTGCTTTCTTTGTGGTCATGTAATGTGCTCCGTGTACTGTTGAAATGTGCTTACCAATTCTTCCAGTCCTGAACTCGCTGTACCTAATCAGTGTGTTTATATTCTGTGTAACCAAGGCACATTAGGTGTGTTGGCATTCTTGGCTACTTTAAAGTAGAAACTGGCAACAATCTTTCCTTGGGCAGCTGGTTACAAGGCACTGCCTCCCCCTTTCCCCCCCAGCTCAGGTTTGGTTTTAAGGGTGGATAAGAGCTGGCACAGCTTCCATGCCCTCTTCAGCACCCTGCACAATATAGTGCTGTGCTAGCAGTTGCTGAGAGCCTGCCTAAAGATTTGTCTTATACAGTGACTCAAGAGTATATACTTGTTGGTGTTGCAGTGTGATTGCATTGGTTACATGATCACCTCCTATGAGAAGGTGACCTGCTGAGTGGATGGGAGAAAGGCTGTTTATGTAGGCTACCTGGACTTTACTGAAACCTTTGATGCTATCTCCCACAGCATTCTTCTGAAGAAGCTGGCAGCCCATGGTTTGTCCAGCTTCTCTCTCTGCTGGTTAAAACAACTGGATCGATGGCCAGGTTCTGAGGGTGGTGGTAAATGGAATTACATCTAGCTGGTGGCTGGTCACAAGAGATATTTCCAAGAGCTCAGTAAGATTTTTATTGATGATCTGGATGAGAGGATCAAGTATACCCTCAGTAAGTTTGCAGGCAACACCAAGCTGGGCAGGAGTGTTGAGGGTAGAAAGGCTCTGCAGACGGATCTGGACAGGCTGGATTGATGGGCAAGGCTAGGGGTATGAGGTTCAACATGCCATACGAGGTCCAGCACTTCAACCGCTCCATCAAGTGACACAGGCTGGTGCAGAATGGCTGGAAAGAGGTCCACCAGAAAAGAGCCTGGGGGTGCTGGTTAACAGCAGCTGAACATGAGCCAGCAGTGCCCAGGTGGCCAATAAGGACAATGGCATCCTGGCCTGGATCAACAATGTTGTGGCCAGCAGGACCAGGGCAGTGATTGTCCCTCTGTACCCAGCACTGCTGAGGACACACCTCAAATCCTGTGCTCAGTTCTGGGCCCCTCACTGCAGGACAGATACTGAGGTGCTGGAGCATGTCCAGAGAAGGGGAACAGAGGTGGTGAGGGGTCTGGTGCACAAGTCCTGTGAAGAGTGGCTGAGGTAGCTGGGGTTATTTAGCCTGGAAAACAGGGACCTCAGGGGAGTCCAGAAGAGGCTGAAATGAGGGTGTAGTCAAATGGGAGTCATTCTACCCAGGTAACAAGCAAATGGGCAAGAGGAAAAGGCCTTAAGCTGTGCTAAAGGAGGTTTAGATAAGGTGTTAGGAAAAATTTCTATGCTGGAATGGTGGTCAGGTGTTGGAGAAGAAGGGGAGTAGTTGAGGCATCATACATTCAAAAGATGTGCAGGCATGGATCAGTGGGGGACCTGGCATAGTCAGGTTAACAGCTGGACTTTGTGACCTTAAATGTCTTTTCTTGAGTGGTTCTACTGCTTATAGATGCCATATTTAAAATTTATATATTGTAGAAGCTAAAAAGCAAACTTCAGTGATCAGGCAAAATAAAATGTGTGTTTAGGAGCATATTGATGAGCAGTTTGGTATGTTTTTTATTGACTAAAACCCCATAGTGCTTAATAGCAAGCGCTACACAAGTCAACTGCAATGGAATGCTTTTTAAGTTAAGTCTTTGCTGGGCCGTAGCAAGCAGGAACTGGGAATATGCTCTTCATGGGAACATGGTTTTTCTCTGCTGGATATCCTGCCATTCAGTGCTAGGTACAGTTTGGATCATTTCTTCTCTAAGTGTAATTTGTGTTTGAATCAGTTTTGTATTGTCACTACTTGTTTTGGGCTCACACTACTGATACTCTGAATTTTATTTTCTTTAAAAAGATCAAGTGTCTGATTTGTCATTGCAGATTCCTGCTGCGGTTATGTGGTCCTGTGTGTTGTCTTGTTCTTCACGTGTGTAAAGTCCAGAAAAAGCCTTTTTCCTCGTATGTGAGCAAGAACTTGAAGTCCTTCAGTGAGCTGGGAATTCCCTCTTCGTTCTCCAGTTGTGACTAGAAAACCGTATCAACCTGTCACAAGGTACAGTTTACCATTTTATTGTTATTTCCTTCTTGCAGTAAAGCTGGTCTGTTTAATATGTGTTCAGTGAAGTAGGAGGAAGTTGCAAATGTTGCAAGTGCCTTGTTTATTTTCACTATTGTCTAGATGTGCTTGTGTTACGTATTTTGAAATATGAAATTTTTAGAAATTAAGAGTAAGCTTGCAGTAGTTTCTTCAGTGTGTCACAGCTATGATCTGCATCATAATCAAAATCTAAGTTACTTGGAAAATTTTTTGTGGTGCTGTGCATTTTCATAATCATAGGATGCCTGTCTAGTAAAGCAGGTGCTGGATGATGGCCATTTTATTAAATGAGCTCATTTTTGTTGCTAGCTCTTTTAGCTCAAGATGCATGTATTTTGTAATTGTGTGCCACCTGGTCAACCCCTTGGTTGGTACCCTTTGTTTTTTTATGTGATCCTTTTTCTGTAGTATTTTAAATTCTGTGGATAGTAATGTACCTTTTTAAATGTCTCTTTAAGAGCAGAGGACACACATGTTACAGACCCTGGAGCTGAGGCACAGAAGGTGAAAGATTGGTTCAGTGCTGTATAAGAAGCACGTGACTGCAAATCAAGACCCAGTGTTGGTAAGATGATTTTTAATCTCTACTAAAGGAGACCACTTCACTGTGAATCATAAAACTCATCCTATGAAAAAAAGTATCTGGCTTCTGGAATCAGGTTCCACTCGGCTCCTTTTATCTTTCTGCAACTTAGGAGATCACAGGAAGGAAAAATATAAATTGAAAAGTCTTGATGTCCTTTTGTGGAGCTTTTAGTTTATGATCACAATTATATTATACATTATGAACACCAAAACACAAAGATCCTTTGATTGCGCAAATACTTAAAATCAGTACCATTCAACAGTAGAAATCTTGGTGTAATTTGCAGCAGTTGACAGTTATTAAGCCTTGTTAATAACTCCAAAACCTTAACTGTGCCATTTGAACTGAAGAAAGCTGCTGCCGTTTAAGATTACAGCTTGGTGAGCATTGAGTTTAATGAGATGCTGCTTCAGCACCAAACAAAGCTGACTAAAAATGCTACAACAGTCATAGCAGTTTGCCACTTTTTTGGCTGTGGTTGCAGAACTGTTGGTAAGGCTTTGTGATAATATCAGATCACTGAATGGATCTGGATTAAAAATAACTTTGCAAGAACAAGAGAAAACAACGCAAAGGGCGGCTGTCTTTCAACTAACTTTTTCGCTGGGGTGATTTGTGGGTTCAACCTGCGTTTGTGGGGTTGTGCTTGGTGGAGTGGGCTGTAAATGGCAGGGAGCAGGCATAAGAGAAGTAGAATTCGTAGGCTGAGACCTGATAGTTTCTCTTACTCTTGAGAAGTTGATTGAGTATGTGAAATTGCTGTCAGTGTTCATTTAATCTAGTCGAGGGAGGAAGCTGTTGCTTGGTTCTAACAGCTCTGTGTTGCCTTGTCCCCAGACCGAGTCCCACTTTCTGTGCCCATCAGGGCATTTTTAGTCTTGTTGCTGCTACTTTGTAGCAAAATCAGCTACTTTTACTACTCTGTAGCAAAGCTCAGGGTCAGATCAGTGCCTGCCAAGGGAATGAATGGCCTGGATTCTCCTCACACGTTACCCGGAGATTCCCATCCTTCACTATCTGGGAAAGTAATTTGCTTTTTTTCTCCTGGTGAGTTTGTTTTCACAGGAAGTTCTTGACATGAGTACCAGTGTGAATCAACTAAATGCCAGGGGATACATCCACGCAGCTAGATGATAGCTTAACTACAGGGGAGCTACAGGCCAGTCGGTCTCACCTCTGTGCCCAGCAAAATCAGGGCATAGATCCTCCTGGGAATGTGCTCGGGTGCATGGAAAATAAGGATATGCTTGGTGCCAGCCATCATGGCTTCATTAAGGGCAAACTGTGCCTGAAAAAATTTATTATTTTCTATAAGAAGGTTATAGAATTGATAGTTAAGAGACTTACCTGACACCACCTACCTGGACTTACACAAAACACTGCCACTGTTCCTTGTCTCTAAACTGGAGAAACATGGATTTGGTAGGTGAACCACTTGTTGGATAAGGAATTGGTTGGATTGTCACACTCAAAGCGTTGTTGTCATTGGCTCAGTGTCCAAGTAGAGAGCAGTGATGAGTGGTGTCCTTGGGGGCTGGTATTGGCACCAGAGCTATTTAACAGCTTTGTTGGTGACTGGGACAGTGGGATGGAGTGCAGCCTCAGCAGCTGTGCTGACACCACCAAGATGTGTGGTGTCAACATGCTGGAGGGCAGGGATAGCATCCCGTGGCACTGGGACAGGCTTGAGAACCTCATGTGAATCTCATGAAGGTCAACAAGTCCAGGCAAAAATGGGGATGTGGCAATGGGGCACATGGGGATTGTGGCAATTCCAAGCACAAATACAGGCTGGGAGGATAAGGGATCAAGAGCAGCCCTGGGGAGAAGGACTTATAGTTGCTTGTTAATGAAAGGCTGGACATGACCCAGCCATGTGCGTTTGCAGCTGGAGACCCAACCCCATCCTAGGCTGTATCCAAAGCAATGTGGGCAGCGGGGGAGGGAGGGGTCCCAGCACAGGAAGGCCGTGGACCTGTTGGAGTGAGTCAGGAGGAGGACCATGAGGATGATGTGGGGGCTAGAACAACTCTCTTATGATGACAAGCTGAACAAGCTGGGGATATTCAGCCTAAAAGAGAGAAGGTACTGGGGAGACCTTAGAGCAGTCTTCCTGCTCTACCTAAAGGGATCCTAAAATCAGTACCTACAGGGGTCCTGAAAGAGAGTTGGTAAGGGACTCTTGATGAGGTCATTTAGTGATATGACAATGGGGAATGGCTTTAAACTAAAAGAGGGTAGGTTTAGATTTGATATTACAAATAAATTCTTTACTGTGAGAGTAAAGAATTTACTGTGAAACTCTTTACTGGAGCAGGTTGTTCAGAGAAATAGTGGATACTCTGTCCCTGAAAGTGTTCAAGGCCAGGTTGGATGGGGCATTGAGTAATGTGATTTAGTGGAAGGTGTCCCTGCCTGTGGCTGGTGGGGTTGGAACTAAATAATGTTTAAGAAAGCTTTCAGTCCAAAGCATTCTATGATTCTGTGATTAACTGTAGGAAGGGTGTGCCTGTCACTCTCCAAGTCTCAGTGTAGCTATTCCCAACAGCAGGAGCTGGGGAAGCAGGGAGATACCAGCAGCAGTAACCTGATGGTAGTCCCAGGTCTGTAATAAGATTGGCAGCCTGTGCTGGCCTCTGGTCTATGTCTATCTGCAGTTCTTGCTGACTGACATGTATAGAAAAGTTTCCCAGTGCTAGAATGGCATTGCCATTTAGTTATGGAAAATCTTGTGAAGTCTCCTGCCATTAGCCACTGGACCATGAGAGCCAGCAAATGTTTGCTCTTGGATTCGTTACAAGCTGTCGTTTCTTCCCCAGCTCTAAGGATGGCTTTTTTTTTTCAGCTCATGAAGAGGCATAACTGAACAAAATAGCCCATCTCCAACTGTGGTTTGCTCATTACTAATGCCAGTAATAGGCTCACAGGCTGTATGCCAAATAGCCTTTTGCTTGTTTTCTGAAGATTTCTGCTGATCTCTGAGTGTTTTGGAGGGAAGTTTGTAATCTGCTTGCTTACAAAATTTGGGAAATGTAGGGGTTTTGTTGGTCTTTTTTATGCCCAAGTGAACTCAGTTGCTGGTAAAACATTTTAAACACTTTGCAGCTACCACTTCTATCTCCAATTAGAAGATTAATGAAAATATTTATTTTGGGTCAAAAGAACAGTCTTGTTGGCTATGTACCTTCCCTAACCCAAGCTATAAAGTTACATTTTTAAAAGGGAGCTGAGAAATTTGTGGGGCTCCTATTAGAGCTATATTGAAAATCTTCAAAGGATGATTGAGCTAAAAGATAAGATTCTGGGCTTTCCTGGTTACTACTAAGACAACTTTCTGGTGTCTGCAGATGTTCTCCCCTTTTATGCCTAATTAAAGTCTTGGTCTTAATGTGTTGTGAGTCAGAGCTTTTTGACAAGAGTAATGTAGAACTCTGTCAAGGGATGAGTCAGCTGTGTCATGATCCTTTGTCTTCAGTGTCTGTTTCTCTTCCTGTATAGTTTTACAAATTTGAGGAGACTCACTACTGATTTGTCTGAATATGCAAATATTTTTGTATGCATATTTCTAACAAAACATTGCTAAGAGAATATGTTGTCCCATTCAGCCTTTTCTCTCCAATATGTTTGCTGACCATATTAGAAGGGATTTATATGAGTATGGAGGGTGAAAATTCTCTTCTAGGCTGTTAGAGAGGTTGCCATGCAGTGTAGTCTCTTGGCATATGAGTCAAGGTAAAGATCACTATACTCTCTTCACTGTGCAATGCATAATCAGCAGATCCAAACCTGTGAGTGCTGATTGGGATTTCTGTATTTCTTTGTGGTATATTTTATGTGAGATTGTTCACTGAGCAGAGGGGGTGGTCCAGTGTGGAGATTGCCTCTTACCCAGGTGACCCAGCTCCTGGTCCCCAGGCTGCAGAGAGATTCAGTGGTGCTTCTGTGATTAAACAAGTAGCCTGCAAAGAGGTAGGATCATGTGTCTTACCTTGCATGAAGTAGCACATCCTGATGACAAAACTGACTTCCCAACTTCTGCCACAACTTGTGTCTTTGCATGATTTTGGGTGATGTGGAGTCAGTATGGTTAACTGTATAAGGTATGTGACAGTGCATG
Organism: Cinclus cinclus; assembly: GCF_963662255.1. NCBI lineage: Eukaryota > Metazoa > Chordata > Aves > Passeriformes > Cinclidae > Cinclus > Cinclus cinclus. Next base: position 50,855,320 of record NC_085084.1, read on the forward strand.
ATGGTTGGCACACAGAGAAGCTTTTGAGGGACTGGTATTTCAGCTCTTTACACCCCACTCAACTTGGAGGAAAAGAAACTTTCACATTCTGAGTGGTAACGGAAGCTCCTGGGAGAGAAGAGAGATGTCCACCAAGTTGAGTCACTTTGTTCAACATGAAAACAAAAGAAGTATTGTGAAGAGCTTTCTGGCTAGAAAACAGTAAATCTTCTCATGGGAGTCCACAGTTTCTGGTTTTATTTCTAGTACAAACATGATGATGTAACAAAGTCATCTTGTTAAATAATGATACTTGTATGTTTAATGTTATCAGTTTTTGTTTACACTATAAACTTTTTTTTTGCCAGCTATTCATAGACTGCTGTAGTAGGACTCTTAAATACTGCACTGGAAAGAGCACTATTATGTATTTCTTAGAGTCAGTAGAAATCTAGATTGGAAACTTTGCTTAGAGGCTTTGCTGAGCTTTCCACTAGAAGTAGTTTTGAATTACTGGGAATGTGAATGAGTAAGGGTGGTAGTCTTTCTGATCAGTTTTTCTGTGATTGTTGGACTTCTGCTGAAATTTGTGGTGCTGCTTGCATGCAGAATTATGGTGCTTCTGAGACTAATCTTCAGGCCTGTCAGTGTAATGGTTCTTAGCATATGCAGAAAGCAGAGATGGGACTCTTAAAGATGTCTGTTTTCTAGGTAGAGCAACAAACACAGGGTGTTACTACATGGGATGCAAATAATGGAATCTAAGTATAAGGTGTTAAAAGTACCTAAAATTGATGCAAAAATAATTGTGTAATTTTAAGAGATATTCTAATATTCTGATATAACTAGACAAAGCAGTGCAAAGTTTTAGTGTTGATAATGAGAAGGAGGAGTTTGAGACCTCTCCAATAAAACAATCCATCCAATCAGATGAAGGTCTTAATTGATAATGTGAATGTTAATTGCCTATTTATATAGGAATACCTACTAAAATGTTAGCTGTTGAAGAAATTTTATTTTTTAAAATATATAAATATGCTTTTAGAGTCATATCTAAGGAATGAGTAGTTTATAACTGTAAATATTTAGGTTAATATGGTTCCCATACTGTTTCTCATCTGAAATGTATTTCTTATTCAAAGTCTTATGCTTAATTTTTTGGGGCAAAAAAAAAAAAGAAATTCCAGCAGTAGGAGGAGCGTCCTACTTGTTGGCCTGCAAAGCTTTAATTAAGTCTTGGAGTATTGTAAACTGTCATCTCTGCTCAGTCCCAAGCTCTCTGTTGGGAATTATGTAGAACACAGGCAACTGATTTTGACCTGTCCATGGAGAAATATTTTAATTGTTTGCATATGAAAGAGCAGATTCAATGCAGTGTGTAGTGTTTGCATGCAAAATAGCCAAGAAACATTCGAGTGTCTAGCAGGACTGGGTATTTTTTACCACTGCCCCAGGCCTTTGTTTTGTGTTTACAAGGTTGCTTCTTTTTCTCTAGGTTTCTCTATCCTGCTAGAGAACATACCAGGTTTTCTTGTATGTTGGTGTCTATCTAGGTGTGAATTTAGTTGGGTTTTTCATACACTTATGTTGAAGTGTTACTACTAGCAGAAAGACCCCCATCTTGGACTGTGTGTTATTTGACTGCATGTCTTTAGCAGAGTAGCAAAACTGGAAACTTTGAGAAGAAAATGAATACTTTGAGTCACCTGCAGCCCATACAGCCTGCAGTGAGGGTAGTGTTTCCTTCATTTTTTCCTTCTTACCTCAGCAGACCAGGTTATTATTATTGTTATAATTATGTGAGCACAGGCCTTCCTGTTGGGCTGTTATTAACAAAAGTGAGCACACAAAGCTTCAGGATAAAAGAAGAAAAACATATATGAAACTACTCTTCAGAGTTACTGGTTCCCAGCTTGAGATCATTGTGTTCTGCTAGTAGCTGAGCTGATCAATTCGCTTCCTCTTTCCAGTAGCAACCCAGTAAGTCATGAAATTACTGCTTTGCTGATTAGTATTCTGACTTTTCTTTATAAGCTTGTTTCAGAAGGTGAATCTGTGACATGTGCTTGTGTCAGTCCTAATTTTAAAAGATACTCTGCTTGCTGTGGGAAGGCTGATAATGTCATAAGACAAATGTACAATTTAACACCATATAAGAAGATTGCTATCTCTGTGTTTCAGCAATGCACATTAGCAGTAGTTTCATACCTTATAAATAATTAAAAATGTTGTTTAAAATGGAAACAAGAGCCATCATATGCTCAGTCTCTGGGGGCTCCAGTATCTAGATTTAGCCATATTTCTTTGGGATCTGAAGTCTGTTGTACTAAAGCCCAAACAGAATATGTCTTGCATGTTACTGAATTCTGAGTTTATAAGTCTCTTCCTACTTTTGATAAGTGTTTGAATCTACCCAGCTTCTGTTTTGTGTGCTTTATGTCACAGAAGGAGCTCTACATGGTGGAGGATTGACATAACAAACTGATCATCCAAGAGCAGTACTCTCTTTACCATAATTTTACCAGAGGAAATGTTGTGTAAGGATTCTTGTAGTAATTGTGTTTTGTGAAACTTTTCTTTGAACTTGCTCAAGAAAGACTGCTATAGTTTAAGTGCATTTCTGATCAAACCATGACTTTGGTGCAGCCCCAAAGCAGTCGTGCATCACAGGAATATCCTACCTCCAATTTTTTGGTGCTTGAATTTATTTACCTGTGATGTAATAATGATAATTTTTAATAACTGTTTGACCATATGCGGAGGTCAATTATTAACTAGTAAGCAGCCGTGAACATACAAATGAGCTATTACTTAGTGCAGTTACCTTTGTCACTCATCTGGACTCCTTATACTAACTAACTATCACTGTGACTAACTATCACTAACTATCTGTGCACTAACTATCTGTGATTCAAAATTGCCCTTTGTATCTTACCACTGATGCCAGAATGCTTTTGGCTTTTTATGCAGTTTCCATATATTCGCAGCTCTGTAGACTATTACATAGTTATACATGTCCTTAACTAACTGTAGTACTGCCCTACCCCTTCTCTTAGATTTTAGAACAATCATCTAACCTTCCTGGAATCTTATTTGGTTTTTCCCCTGTAGTGAACCAAGGATGTCTCATTTTGTCCATATATTATAAATATAATAAATGTGTGGTTAGGAGCTGGGGACGTGGAAGGGGCTTAAATAGGGGCAGAACCAAAAGTGAGGGGATTGCTTAATTAACTATCCTTTTAATTGGATGATTTCTGTTAAGTATGCTTATTTTTTTTTTAAACTTGCTAAATTATCAGGGTCCTGTATTATGTGTGCATTTTGCCGTACTTGCACCACGAAGGACCTTCATTAAAAGTAACTGCTTTGTATCATCTTAATATTGTTTGGCTTGTGATTTTATGATTTTTAGGCATCACCACTGGTTCACAGTTCCAAGTTTGGTATGAAGTGACAATCTGTGACAATAGAAATTTGAAACCTGATGAAGACCTTTTTGTGTGATCCCACTGTTGGTATTCCCTTTGTTTGCTATGCAGGCTTGTTCTCATCTCCACTCTGACCCTCTGAGATGTGTTGGAGCTGAAGTGGTGAGATCTGAATCTAGGTGTTCTTTGGACAAACAAGGGGAGCCCTGCTGGGTGCAGGTGCGTGCCCTGATGCAAAGGTTGAAATGGGTCTTCTGCCTGGTGGTGACTTGTCAGCACTTCTGTTATGTGGGTAAGGACCCCTTGCTAGCAGTTTTCCCAATGGCAGTCTTGCCAGTTTCCTAGATCAGCCTTGTGCACGGTGGTGTGAGCAGATGTGCCCCAGGCAGAGCTGGCAGAAGGCAGGCATCACTGCAGTGCTGATGGTGGGGAGCTTGGTGTCTGGGGGACATGTTATGTGGTACCATAGAGAACTGATGCACATGCATAGTCTGTGCCTGGTTTGGGTCTATGTTAAACTTAAAGGGTAGTGAAAGTCATCTGTGATTGAGGGACTGCCTGATCTCTTTGGTTGTGATGTGACACCATTAAAAGGAGTGTAGCTTTGTATGTTTCATTCTTCTCACATCAGGTTGCATTTCAGTAATTAGAAGTTCTCTTTGAACAAAAAGGTTACTAGGAAGCAAGTATCTTCTTTATTAAATTAAGGCAGTATGAATTGTAGGATAAAAACCCCCATCTGTACTAATTGGTATTGGTAGCTAATTTGCTTCACTTATTTTTTTTTAAAAAATAGCATCTATTGCCAAGTCATAATCCAATTTAAGACACTCATGTTTTGTTTGGCTTTGTGTTGGTCTTTGTCCCTCACCCTGAGACAGGCTACCAAAAACAATGGAGTGATTGATTGTAGAAATATAAGTCATAGTAATTAGGATAAGACATCTTTTAAACCTTTTCCATTGCAGGTCCTACTGGAGCTTCAATAATTTTACCTGTTTATGAATACGTTCCTGTGCCAGGCTGATTTTGTGATCAGAAAGGCTTCAGCAGTCACGGGGACACAGCAGTGTCAAGCTGTATAGTTTTTTTCCAAAACTGAGAGGGACTTCCCTGTTGGTTGGGGTTCAAGGAAGGGCTTAAATCTAAAATAGCCATATTCAATTCATTTTCATCTGAAATTATCTGATCTATTTTGTATGTTGTTCATACATGTATTATAGAACTTTGAGTTGAATTTATGCAGTTAACAAATAAGATCTGAAATTCCCTCAGTCTTGATGTTTAGTATATTTCTGACTTAATGTGGAGTACCACAATAACACCATTACCTAGGGCAAGTGTGAAATCACAAAAGTACATCCTCTGTTTAGTATGGTTAAACTGGAGGTTAAAATGCCAGTAACAATTTTAGATTAAGTTAGATATAGAATATCAGACTGTGGCAGGAAGTAAGTTAAGTTTTTTGCTTGGCTTCAAGCTGTTGCGTTTTTTTGAGGGATTTTTTTGGGTTTTTTGGCCGTGGGGTATTTTGTTCTGTTCTGTTTGGAGTTTTGGGTTTTTTTTTTTTTTTTTTTTTTTTTTTTTTTTTTTTTTTTTTTTTTTGTTAGTTTGTTTTGTTTGTTTGGGGGCTTTTTGGTGGGGGGTTTTTTGGGTTTATTTTGGTTGGTTGATTTTGGTTTTTTTTTTGGTTTTGTTTTGTTGGTTTGGTTTTGGGTTTCTTGGTGGTTTTTTGTTTTTGTTTTTCTTTGTTTGTTTTGGTGGGGTTTTTTGTTGTTTTGTTTTGTTGTTGTTTTTTTTGGTTTTTTTTTTTTTGTCACAGCATTATATTAGAAGAATGTAGTTTACCTGTGAATAAAATCCACAATGATAAGTCCTGGTTCATAAATGCTGAGTTAAAAAAAAAATGCTTTAGGGTGTTTTTGTTGGCTGCTACTGTGTTGAATCATTTCTTGATTTTTACATAGATCTTCAGAGCAGAAAGAGTTTAATTTCAAACTTGTGGTGTAATTATGGAGACGTAAGTTTCTTTCAGGGGTTTGTTTGTTCAAATGTAAATATTTTTCTCAGTGTTTGCAGTATAGTGTTAAAGCATCACAAATGACAGGAAATCTGCTAGAAATATGTGTTTTTATGAAATACTTTGACAAAGTAACTAGGTTCAGTAAAAAATGAGACTTAATTTTTGCATTTGCAATAATTTCTAGGGATCCTAGTGACAAATGTCTGGCTGGAATTCAGTAACTGCTTGGGTTTAAACTTTGTTTTAGTAGCAACCACATTAAATACATGGATGTTTGCTTGCAGTGCTCTTGGTATCTATCTTTTTATGCAGAGTGCATGTGACACAGTGGGGATTATTGCATTTAAGTGCAGCAAAAGTTTGACTGAAAAGGTTGGAAGCAGAGTTTGACTTGGGTGTTTTGGCTAATTGAAATGAGCAGCAGCTGTTGATACAGGGAGGTGGATGTTCAGAGTCTTTCTGTGGGACCTTAGAAATGCTCAGTATAAACCTGGTTTCTGTGAATTTGTTACTTCTCACCCATCAGCTGTAAGTGATATTTAGAATGGGTTTTGTAAACTCTGAGAAATACTGTGTAGTATAAATCTGCAAAATGAGAATGATAGTATGTCTTTATTATACTGAAGGTTGGGATTTGCAGAGATATTCCCCAAACTCAGAAGGACAAGGAAAAAATCTTAGGTGGTTTTCTTAAAGCTTTTATGAGGTTTGCTGGACATGGTGTCTTTACCATTAAAATTAATGTAAATTTTCAAACACAATTTTTACAGAGCACAAAATGAAACTTCACATTTTGTTGAAGAATTGCAGCTAGCTGTTATATGGAAATGAGTACTTCAACAAGATGCAGCTGTTTCTTGTACCCTCAGTTGTGTTTGTGTAGCTTTGTTGTATAAGGCTCTGGAGGTAAAAACATTTAACGCAGTGCAGTACGTAAGACCTGGGCTACCCAAGTTTTTGTTTATTATAAAATTGCACTTAAGTTGTTGATCCTCTGCAACAAGCTGTCCCTTAAACCTTGGATATAAGGAGAAAAACCAGGTCTAACTCCATAAGACCCACTGAGTTGCTGCAGCTCCTTCTGGCGAAGTGAGGATCCCAAAAGTCCAGCCTTTTATGTGAGAGGCTCTTAAGGACTAAATAAGCAAGTTGTAGGAGCTAACAGAAGAACAGAAACACTGTAGTGAGTGCAGGGAAGGGTAAGATCCCATGAGGACGCCCATGTCCGTGTGTTTCCTGTGGTTTGTCACCGTGCAGCAAGAGAGCAGAGCCTGTTGCCTGTCTCTGAGCAGGACAAGCAAACACAGGCTGTGAGCGTGCTTTTGCCGCAGGCTTTCTCAGAGACTACAGCAGGAGGGTCGGATTTCACTTGTAAAACATCTGTGTTATCTACTGGGCCTTGTATTTCCTGCCATCTATTCTATTAGGTAACTTTTTATTTCTAGCTGAGAAATATTGGAATATATTCTGTTCTGCCACACACGTTTTCTTGACACACAACACTGTGTATGTAAGTGAGACTCAAACCTGGTATTCAGGAAATAATTGGCAAAGCCAGCAGTGATGCTGGGAAGTTACAAGGTCATTTGTGATACTTCCATCTGTTCATTTTCCTTATCTTTGAGAGAATAAGGCTCTCTGAAGGGAAAGCAAATATTTTAGTGAACTTAATGCTCAGACAGTGAACCATCATTTTATGTGTGTGCAGTTGGTATTAAATGTAGAGTGAGGAAAAAAAAATACCATTTGTTCCAGTTTTAACTTTGTTGCGCTGATAGCAGCTAGCAAAAGCCAACTTGCAAGGAATATTACTCATAAGTATCCTGGGAATTGTATGTATGAGATAAAGTAATTGTGTTGTGTTCTGCTGAATTAACACCAAAAAGCATCACATGGCCATCTTTAAGAATCAGTCTACAATGTCAAACTGTATCCCTACATATCTGGTTTTCACTGGGAAGAGAAATTCTCATTCCTGCTCAGCCAGGATTGGATTGATTGGGATGTGGTTCATGAAACACGGCTGGCACTGCAGCTCCTGTGCCTCCTATTGACAAGGATTTTTTTTCTTTTTGGGTAGCAATGAAGCTTAAGAATGCCAGTAATTGACAGCATTTTTTGGCTAATCAAGGTCTTACAAAAATGCAGTGCAAAGTAGTTTGTCTGTTTAGTTGATAGGATATAGAAACTTGAAAGCCAGGAGTCACTCAGATCTAATATTGTTACAGTGCCACACAATGAAATTTTAATTTATTTGTATACAGTACAAGACTAAAGTTACAATCAATTTCTCTTAATGAAAATTCACCAGTTTCCAACACCAACTACATCTGTTTCTCACTGATTCATAGTTCATATTATGCCATGATTTAAAGAAATATAGTATTAGATTTGCTTTGATATGTTTTGTGTTTCAGATATTGTAAGAATGTATATGTAAGAATATATCTTCATTATGCCGTTATTTTATAGTGTCCTATTCCTTTTGATACTACTCTTTAGTAAAAATGTCTTTTTTATTATAAAAGTTACATGGGAACAAATTGCTTGTCCATTTCACTGTTCTGATATTATGTTCAGTTGAGAATTTTTTGTTTGCTACTGCATGTTAGGAACAAATTGTATTTCATAAGCTTTATCTCTTTGTGTGTATATATGTACAGTATATGTGTGTGTGCCATCAGTCCAGTGGAAGGTGTTCCTGACCTTGACAGGGTGGTAGAAATAGCTGAACTTTAAGGTCCCTTCCAACTCAAACCATTCTATGATATAATAAAACTAAATGGTATAGTATGTAACAAATAATGTAGACAGAATATGCAATATACATGTATACAAATTGTATATGCATGTATAAAAGCATTCTTCAGCTTGCTTATGAAGGGCTTTTCTGAACTCAAATAAGATTTAAATATTATGTATTTTCTTTCATCCCAATATGCCTGCCTAATGGCTTAAAAATGGGCTTTTACAGAGATGAAAATCATATGCTGTTTTCAAAGGTCTGCTCTAAAGACTGGTATTTTTAAATTCCTGTTTGTTTCTATTAAAATTTAAGATTGACCACAAGTTTGTGAGTACTTACAGTATAGTTTTTCTGTCTTGAATTACATTATTGGGGGGTAGGAATGGCTGATAAGGAGGTAGTTTTAAGCAACATTTTTTTTGAAAATGTGTGAATTAGGGTGACTTTCCTCCCACCCCAGTTTTATTTGGCTATCAATGTTTATGCTTCAACCACAACAATGATTTTTGTTTCTTGATACTTGTCCCACTGTTACAAGCAAATCTAGATGTTTTTGGTAAGGGGCATATTGCCTCCTTGAAGTTGTAGCTGAAGAAAGCTTCTTGTAAGCATGTTAGAATTCCTAATGCACTTTTTGTGCAACTCATACACTGAAATTGAAAAAGACTCTTTCCAGTTGCACTGTTGAAGCATTTATAGAGTTTTGCTGTGCAGGCATGAAACCAATAAGCACTCCCTTTTCAGATTTCTTTAGTTATCCAGAAAGGTGAGAAAAGCTGTGGTCCTGATCTTTGCAAATACTGATGGTTAAGCCTGACAACCAGAGTAAAGAAAAATAAAGATTCCTATCTGTCATGGTGCTTCAAGAAGCATGCTCTGGTCTGGAAGCAATTGTAATAAGTGCTGTTAAAACTTCAAAATACACTGTTGTCATATGGGACTTTAAGAAACTGAGCTGCTTTTGTGAATTTTTAAAATATGTCTCCTCTGTGCTTATTGCTGGCCTCTCATAAAATGTGGTACAGGTGTTTCTGTCTGGAGCTGCAACATATTGCAGATGCAGCCTCTGGGGCCTTCTCTTTTTTCAAATCCATAATTTCTTAAATCCAGGACTTTGTTTTGAGTCTATGCTAAATGCAGCTTCAAAAACTGTTATTTCAAGATAAACATAGTTTTTATAAATTTTCATGTGATATTGCTCTAGATTTTTTTCAAGGAGTTTCCTTAAATGTCATTCAGAGATGAAGTGCCTGTTTTAGAGTTGTGTACTACTGGTAACTCATGCATGTCATTTGACAATAAGAAGTTTTAGCAGTGGAAAATCTTAAAAGGGGAGAGAGAGTATCAGGCTGAGGATCTTGGATGAAAAACCTTCCATTTTCTAGTCTTTTGCAGAACCACACATGTTTTTTCCCCTGGCTTTTCTGCACTGCATAAAGATGCACCAATAATTCACTTGCCTGTACTTTATTTAGCAAGGTAATTTTCTGGAGTGGTGAACCTACCTCTCCTATTTTTTGGGTTTATTTTTGTTATCCTCATTCTCTTGAGATTTGGATAATGTACTTGTTTGGGGGTGATTGTTACAGAGATCTGTGTGTGAGATGTGAAATATTTTGGGCTTTCATTATGCTCTAAAATGGGGGTAAGAGAGGCTTCATGTATATGAGAATAAATACTGCTTTTATTTAAGTATATATAAACATATGATAAAAGTATATTTTACAAATAATTACGAGGGCTGAACTTTGTCAGGCTAGGAGACTCTGGATTTGTACTACTTTATTGTGTTCTTAATAAACAATGCAATAAATCTAAGATATGCATTTACTAACAAAGTGGTATGCTATTGCTTCCTCAGGGTTAGTTTGGCTGTTCTTATTCTATGAGGTTACTTCTGAAGCTACTGCAGTAGAGGTGGGGCTCTGATTTGTGACACAAGTACATCCACCTTTTTTTTCATTAAAAAACAAAACTAAATAATAATAAAAAAAAGCAGGACCAGGTTCCGCAAGCAGCCAAGCATCAAAGCAATCTCACTAAGGTTGTAGTAATGCAAGAGGTAAAGGAAACACATGTCTTCAGAAACCACTTGCCTCTTATTTTTGAACTATTTCTTGTGATACTGAAAGTTGTTCCTAGTTATTTTATAAATGTTTTCCAGAAACACACCTCAGGGGAGTAAATGTGGACCTTAGTATTTCTTGGCATTATTTTTGCATTTTTGAAAATATTACAGGCCAGTGGAAATAATGGTGCATGGTGCCAAGTGATAGCAGGAAGCTGTATTGGGAGTGACAAAGTGTGTACTATCAAAGTTAGAGTGCAAGAAGGTGGGGTGGAGCTTTCTCATATAGGAGCATGCATACTGCAGCATGCCATCAAAATAGCATTGATTTAATGAGCTGCAAAGGCAGCCCTTGGACTTGTATCTCAAATTTAACACTGATAAAATGGTGTGCTCTGCGAAAAGCCTACTTGGAATGTATTTATGGAATGTCTTAGTGTCCAAAAATATTAAGAAATTTCTTTTGACACAGGCTGTTGGCGTGGGAGAAAGCATGCTGTATTTTTTTCCCTTACCAGGAATATACATATGTATTAGTAAGGATTATATAACAACAAGATGCAAAATTGGAAAAACAAATGTGTTTCAGGTTATCCTGAGAGCATTAGTATAGTTAATGGTGAAATTTGGAGATTAAGCTAGACAATGTCTAGCAGGACTGTAGATAATTTGAAATCACAAAGATAGTCCAGATGTTAAAAAATATTTTTTTACCAGTTTCACTGAGGTTACAAAGGAACAAACCTGATGAATGATACATTTGTAGCTAGAAATTACATGATTATGTCCAGGATGAGGCAGTGTGAGAAAAATTCAGGCTTCTGTATGGTTTCTCCTCTTCTGTGGGATAAGAAACAGAGGGCCCAGGCACTGCATGTTGAGTGTGGTGCTTCATATTTATGCCTTCTGACAGACATCACGAGACTTGAGGCCTGTGCAAAAAACAATAGCTGGACCCCTTCTCTGGTTCAATAAAGCATTATTTCTGCTAGTGTAGGGTGAATACAAGAATGAAAGAATGCAAAGCTCTTTCAGTCATAGAAATACTTTCATATTAAGTATTTTATTAGTGTGCAAAATAACAACTTCTGCCAGTGCAGAAGTAGGAGGACAGCAATTTCCCTATCCAGACGGCTATGAAGACATGCAGCACAAGATCTGTAGAAAGATGATCAGAGGTCTGGAGCACCTCTCCTGCAAAGACAGGCTGAGAGAGTTGGGATTTTTCAGCCTGGAGAAGAGAAGGCTCCAGGGAGACCTCATTGCATCTTCCAGTACCTAAAGCTGGCAAGGGACTTTTGACAGGACATGTAGTGACAAGGGCAAAAGGCTAATGGCTTTAAACTGGGAGAAGATAGATTAGATGTTAGGAAGGAATTCTTTACTATGTGGGTGATGGGGCTGGTTGCCCATCCTGTCAGTATTCAAGGTCAGGTTGGATGGGGCTCTGAGCCACCTGGCCTACTGAAAGGTGCCATGCCACCAAACATGATCTTTGAGATCTCTTCCAGCCCAAGCCATTCTATGAACCTATAAACTACTATACTAAAATTCACACACGAATGTTCATTACTGAAACTGTGGCTGAAATTTACATGAGATGTAAATTACAGTAGTGATAGCCTGTGCTTATACCTCAGGGTCTATGGTTAAGCTTGCATGTGGCTTGGAAGAAAAACCTATGCATACAGCATTTGCACTTTCTGTTTTCTTTAATCTGTGATCTCTTGTGTGAGATGATTGACAGAGGAAAAGAAAGGGTGTGTGAGCAGTAGTGTCCATGGTAAAGGCTCTCTGTTATAAACATAAAGGTATTGCAGAGCTACCTCCACACTCAAACCATTTCTCTTTTATTGTGATTGGGCTTCTCATCCCCTTGAGGCTAATTTTGGACCTTGGCTAGAGACGTTGGAAAGAAATTAAAATTTACAACTTTGTCCAGTTTGCAAGAATAGTGTAACACAGATCTTTTGCCAAGTGGAGGTTTGCATCTTCCTCCTTTGACTGCTTCCCTTAGTTCAGAGATTCCTTTTGTAACCATGAAATTATCCAAACAGAGAATATGTAAATGTAACTTTTTGCTATCGATCAGTGTGAACATGGACTTCCAGATGTGTGTGTTTTTCTTGGAAAAACACCATTTGGAGGGTCATCACAAATTTGAACAGTTATTAAATCTTAATTGCCTGACTGGGCAGGCTTCTGAGTCTTCTATTCTGAGTTTTGCTTTTGCGCAGCTTCTGGGAGTTTTCTACCTTTTCTATTTCCCACAGCCATCATCTCTACTAGATCAATGTATTTGAAATAACCATTCAGGAGGATGTTTCCCAATACTGACAGCATGTACTGTAGTAGAAACAGTGTTTAATATCTTACTGATTTTTTCATTGTGTATCTTTGCTTTTGTTTTAGCCAAAGCTATGCATAAGTAGTTCAGATTGATCCATCTGCAAATATTGCTGTACTTGATATATTCCTCACAGAGATGCATTAAAATATGCTTGGGACATTTTTCTTTTTTATTATTTTTTCTTTTATTAAAGAAAGGGGGAAGTTTGTTTTCTTTGTTCTCTTTCTTACAATATAACTATCAGCGCTTTACTTTTAAAATATTTTTCCCTTCCCCTCAGTATTCTTTAGACCATTCAAATATAATAACACCGAAGGCCTGTTTTTAGCAGACCAAAGCAGAAATAATTTCCTATGCATGTGTTTCCTGTTAACGTGTATTTTCCTTCTATTTTGGTTCACTTGCTCTTCATCCACTACTGCTTCTCATTCCTCCTTTCTTCCTATTCAAATGTGTACAATCTCTTGTTGAGTCTCTCCCTTCCCTTCTTGCCTTTTTTGCTCTTTATTTTTACTTTGTTTCCCATCCCAAACTGCTCCATGAGTTCACTTGCACCCTTCCTGTCTATTTTATCCATGAAAGTCTTCAAAGTGAAAGAAAGAATGCTTTTTAGCTAGATTTAGTTTTCTTCTTGCTGTGAGAACATAAACAGTGCAAAGAAAATGAACAAAGTGAGAGACAGAGAGAGAATGTTCCATGAGCCTTGGCTGATTTCTGAGCAAAGAAAGATACACACCCTCACAGAGATGCAAGCCATGCAGGTATGAAATACACCTGGAGATTCCTATTCTGTCCCCCCAGACTGATACATGTCAGTTCTTGGGAGCTGTATTTGTTCTGCAGTGTACCCGTGCTAACTCAATGGTATGGAAGGAGATCCTTCCAAACCCATTTGAGTTTGTGATCTTGGACCCATTGATGCAAGAGGTTTTTCAGAGACAGGTGGATGAAAACAGGCACCTAGTTTAAATTTCCACCAACATTTTTTGGTAGAACAAGATATCAAGGATTAGTTCTAAAATAATTTTTCTAATTAGTTAATTAGAAAATCAAATTATTTACCATGATTTGAAGAAACTCCCAAGAGAAGCATCTACCAAAAAACATTGCCTGACTACTGCCTTACCCCTATGAGGGGAGATGGATTTGCCATCTGCTGCTGTGTTCAGACTGTGCATCTTCTTTCTGTCATAGTCTTACTTCACCATCACCTAGCAACTCCTTCATTCTCCTCCAAGCTCAGATCTGCATCTCCAAACCAATGCTTTTCACTGAAAACCTTTTGCTTTGAAGGGCGATATGGATAACATCCCCTTTTTTCAGCTTTTATGTGAGACCAGTGTTAGTCACTGCTTGTTAACAGTAGCTTTTTAAGATGTGATTGCACCTTCAGACTGGCCTTGTGAGACATCTTAGTGTCTAGCCATCGTCCTCTCTGTCACTCTTGCTTGTGCACATACTAACTCACACACAGACATGCAAACACAGCAGCCAAGGCTGGTAAACCTCAGTAAAGGCTTTCAGCTGATCTAAAACTAAAGGTTTTCTTAAGCTAACGGCTGCCTTTTACAAGCATTTGAGTAATACCGTGCTCCACAAGAAAATTGTTCCGGCCACCATCACCATTTTTGTGATGACCTGCTGCACCTGTTCCTGCAGTGAAGAGACCATCTGTCTGTTCTCTGGCTACCCTTGCTGGTAGAATGAGGATGAAGGGTAAGCAGGCAGGGTTTTCTGGCTGGCTCTTGTCTCGCAGTATTCTTGCCCTTTATTTGGCAGTCCTTAGTTACTAATGCTAGGCTACAGCTCAGTGCTGTTATAATGCTGTGATACTGCAAGCAAAACTGAACACTGCTTTATTTCTATAAGTAAAAGCATAGCCAGCTAGAATGAAATTTTAATGAATATTACTTTTCTCTTACATAGCTAATCATCAGGCTCCCTATTCCCAGGAACAAGATAGAAAACAGAGAGTTTCAGGGGCTACACATTGTTAACAACAACTCTTGAAAAGGAATTTTCTGTAAATACATTTAAAATATGTGCTGTTGAGCATACTGATCTTTTTCGTCTTGGACTAAAAACCCCCAATTCAGTAGCCAGTAAAATCATAGGCTGAAAAAGCATATTTAATTTATTTAATCACATGTTCCAGAAGATTAATGCCAGATAAGGAATATAATAAAAAAGTCTATTGCATTGTACACCTTAAATTGTAAGAATACTCTGTTCCTGGGAGAACATGTGGACTGAATTGCTGGGTTTTTTTCACTTCAGTCTATGGAATCTTTATAATATTCATACACATGTTTCATCTTGACAGAATTTTGTTGTTTTTCTAGTTAGCAATTCATAAAGCAGTATACATTGAGCAAAAACTGTGATTAATTGTGTGGGTTTTTTCTTTCTTAATGCTGAAAGCTGCATTTTTACCTTTTGAAAACTATGATGTGGGCTGTTAACTGACTTACAGATAATACTGGAGGCCTTTTCTAACCTACTTATAATGATGCAGTTATAATGATGCAGTGAGAGGTAGAGATGTTGTTTCAAAGGGCTATTGTGTGAATGAAGGACGTTCTTATTTAAGCCTCTCAAGAATTCAGAGACCTTTTAATTTGTGGGAAAACTTACATTTGTTTTCTTAGAAGAGCTCACAGGTTCTGGTGTGAGGTGGTGTATGGCTCTTCTACAGAGTTATCACCCACTGCTTACTCTTGATACTGGTGGTAAACTGTCTTTTTTTTTTGTTTCAAGTCCTGTTCATGTTTACATGGACACTTCAAGTTGAAAAGGCTAATTTACATGAAGATGTGTTCTTTATAGTGATAGCTTAAGATTTTGAATTTTCCTGTAGTATTTCCAGCTATGTTATTTAAAGAAATTCTGCTAGTCATTTGCAAAGAAGTTCCTGGAAGGGAGACTGTGGTGATGCTTCTATATTGTTTGTTAACTTGCATTTTTTTAGTACAAAATTGTTCAAAGTGGTGCAACTATATATGGAGTATAAACAACATCTGACAAATAATAGTGTTTCAGAACTGGCAAAAACATCTAGTAATGACTTCATTTTACTTTCTTACTGCCAAAACTGCTCAGGGACAGGTTTTTCAGTTCAGTTTGGCAAGTAAAAGACTGCTGGAAAACAATTTGTTTGTGTCATTTGGCTGGAAATAACTACTTTTAAGGATTTATTTGAAAGCATTTGTATTGCCATTTAAAAATTCTGTGACGCGTTGTCCATACCTTGAAATGACTGTACATGTTTTTTACCATGTTGCTTGATGTCAGTAGGGTAGGTATGTGTGTTGATGTGGTTTGGATTTCTATATTACAGTGCAGATATGCTCATAATTCAGCTGAGTGCCAAAGAATACTGTTGGGGAAAAAAGTAGTCACCCATCCATTCTGATCTGTTCATTCAAGACATTGCTTGGAGAACAGTGCTGCCTTTTCCTGGTCTTAAAAATTTGAGAGCCAGACATGGTTAAGGGATATTTATCTCACTGGTTTTATAGGGATCCTTATTGGTGCACCACTTTGACAAGGTGGAATGCACCACAATGCCCATACACAATAGACTGCATATTCAATTTATAGACCTTAAAAGTTAGCATATCTAACAAAGTTGCCCCATTGGGAGGCCTGGATGAATAGTGTGATAGCCTTCTGTCCCAAGGAATTCCCTCCTGGGTGAGCCAAATCTCTCGTTTATAGGATATGTTCTAGAGAGGACCTTGGTTTCCCAAGGTAGTGTAGGGTTTTCTGGCCTCCTGCTGCAAGGCCTTTAGGATGTTTGGTCTCCTGGCCTAACAGAATACTAGGACTGTGCTAAGTTATCAGACCTAAGGAATTACAAGTATGCATGCTAAGAGTACTGAGGATATGTAAACTTATATAAAAGATATACAAAAGAAAAGGCAGAAGATCATCAACAGAAATATATGGTTCCTTCTAAGGGCAGTTGTAACCTTTACATTGAAGCAGCCACATTCCAGTCAATGAATGGAATAACTTTATAAAAATTCTGACAAATCTTTTGGTTCCCATATTGTAGTTTGACTCTAGTGGCTGCAAAATATCTGTCCTGGTTTGATGGTAGGAGCTCTGACAAATAGAACTATGTCCTTGCATGCTGAGCAGTTCTGTATTGAATTTTGTTTCAGAAATTCATGTTTTTGTATAAATCATGTTTTTTGAGTTTTTTATCCCATGCAGCTTCTGAAATTATTCTTTTCTCCCTTGAAGCTTTCTCTGTGGTTTAAAAAGAAATGTGTTAGCTCCTTTAAACCAAGAAGACTGCAGCTTTTGTGCTTTATAGGGAATTTCATAAAATGGGATAATAGTTTCCTTTTCTATAGCTTTGTGAGTGATTTTGAAAATGTATCTGAGGAACTTCTGCTCTATAGGAAACTGAGAGCTCTTAATTTAATCAAAGGAATTTTGGTGAGGTGTGGTTTGTTCTCTGCTGAGGCTGGTACAAGACAGTTTTTTCAAATCCTTTTCAGGAGTAAAGTGAGCTTTCTGTTAAATGCTAACCAAAATTAAGTTGTAGGAGCCAAGGAAAACTTCTAATTGCAGTTTTAGCTTTCCTGAAGGAAAATGGTATGTGGGGGGTTAATTGGTTGTAACAGTTTTTGTTACTGAGTAGATTACCTTAGAGTATCTCTCCTCTTGAATTTACACACAACTTTTGTATTTGGTGCTAGCATCCTTGGTCTATACCCATTCTTGAGTGACCTTGTTTTTCACACAGGCTAGGCACCTGAAAAACAAATTGCTGTATGAATGTACATTTGAGAACCTAACCCTTGCCATGCATTTCTGTTTCCCTCAAGCTGGTGTTGAACTCTGTTGGGGTCCTGTTGCCTGGCCCATCAGGTGCTGCTGCTAATGCTTCTTTCCATCTGTCTCTCAGTCTTGTTTCCTGGTATTATCACTAGTGCACTGGGGACTCTGAGGTTATGCAAAAGTACGTGAGTGTTGGAAACAGCTGAGGCAATTAGTGTCTCCTCCGTCGTGGATAAAGGCTCTAACACTTTTCATTACCTTCCTCATTCCCTCACAGGTTTCTTTTTGATCTTAGGGGTGACCATGAAAAAGCTGTTGTAAGTAGCTCCATTATGGTTAATATTCTTCAGTAGGTTACTTTTTCTGTTAGTTTAATTGTCTAGATGAGTTCTCTTGGGACAGGAGTATAGCTGGTGCATAATAATGATGCTATTGAATGCATACTTGGAAGGCAGGACCACAGCAACACCAGCCTGGACCAGCTGAAATGGTTGCAGATATCCATTAGTGGTGGATACCTAGTGATTCAATGGAAGCCAGGAGGAGTCATGGCAGTAACCAGATCTTTTCCTTCCTTCAAGGCAGTTTCAACTACTTTTTAAACAGTAGTCTAATCAATCAAAATTACCTGTCACATCTTCCAGGGTAATCCCTTCCACTCTTCAACTGACTGTTGGCAGCTTCATGGAATGGCCTTCAACTGGAGACAAAAATGGAATTTTGAAATACATTAATTTCTTAGACAATCTGACTGCTGAACAGCTTAACTACCATTCATTAAAAGCTATATGTACAAAAGTTATACTTACAGGACCTGGAGAAGAAAGCAAAGAGAACTCGAAGATCATAATAATCCACTCATGCATTCACTGAGTTCAGCGTTTCCATGACACACCCTTCTGCTAACTTTGGTGTGAATAGTTACATGCTAATATGCAAACAGCCTAAAAATTTCCAACAGTGTGTCATTTATGAGTTACCTGTGTAGAACTGATGCACAAATTATGCCATCTGTTTGAGTGCATGCAAATTATTTTAACCACAGCTTTTTTTGTGTTGCCCACCCAAAAGTCTAAATATTCTTTAAAGCAAAGAATTCCTATTACCATTTTTTATTCCTACCTCTGTTGTAAAGTTTTGTTTGCATAGCAGTTTTGAGTGTGGTTGACCTCCTTTTGAGATGGAAAAATGTAGATGAGTAAAAAGAAAGGTTTCAAACTAGAGTAATACAACTATTGTGAAGTTCTTGTTGTTACAAACATAAACTTTTCTTATCAAAGTAACTTTCTGCTTTTTATCATCCATGTTCAGGCTATTTTTGTACCTAATCTTCTCAAAGTCCATTTGACCTATTTTTCTTTTCTCTAATGACTATTTTTGGAGTTTCAGATTAGTAAAGATTTTGGGTTGACCAAATTCCTCTTTTATATCTATTCCCCACTCAGGGATTATTTGCATGCCTTTAGAAATTGACACTTTTACTGATCTCCTCTTTGAAATTTCATGAGGTTTCTTTCCCCATGGATCTTACCTGCTGCTTATATGAGTGAAGCAGCTTGCTGTGCTTTTCTTTTAAAAATCATAACCACAATGTCATGTGATCCCTATTACTCTATTTTGCATGTACCACCAAAAACAAATGTAGAAGAATTTTCCCTCTCCTTGTGCTTTTGCTTTCCTTATCAACCATTTGTCTCAGCATGCTGCAGTATTTTATTGGACGGCATGCATTACGTGGCAGTTTTATCTCAAAGTGCAGTGTCTGGTATGTGTTAGTAACAATAGTCCATTGCCATATCAAAGTCACCAAAGTAAAGGAGCAGAACTCTGATTCTGGGCTCTGCCAAATCTTCTTCCTGTGCCCTTCACTGTGGTACTACCCTAACTTATATTGCATGCTGCTGTATATAGCATAGCAGGAAGATGTTTCCTTCTTTCAGTTGTTTCAAAGAAAACCCCATCTTGGCAATTTTTATTAATTTGTAATTCCAGATGGCTTTATGGAAAGCTTGCTAGTCTTCTAAAAAGTACTGTTATTGGCACATGAAATCAGAATTGTAAAAACATAAGTAGCAATTGGGAAGTCTTTGGCTATGTACAAATACACCTTTTTGCTTTGTATGCTTTCAGACTGTTACAAAATAATAGGAAGTTAATGGGGCCATTTCACTTTGTAAAAGGAGGGCCTGTTAAAAGTTTCTGCAAGATACACAATGTGACGTCAGTTATGTCAGAGATCAAATGTTTGTTCTTTCTGATTGCTGATCTGAGCTCACTGATTTGGAAAAGTCCCTTAGTTATTAAGACCTTAACATAACACTGTCCAGTACACAGTAGAAAGTTTGCTCTGTTTTTACAGATGGTGTTTTGCAAGATGTAAGGGATCCTTAGGCACTTCTGGGGAGAGCAGAAATATTTGACAGTATTTGACAGTAAATGTTAAGTAGGTTAACAGGAAGTAAAGCAGTGAGATAGACTTTGTTCCCCCTCCATGAATTTCCAAATCCAGGGCTTCACTCCAAGGGCCTTAAATCTAACTCACCTCTTCCTGTCAAGTTATCTGTCACATGCAGAATTCACAAAATACAGAAGTTACAAATTAAAATCTGTGTCCTTTGTTGAAGGAGCATAGTATGCTGTGTTTCCAAGGACTTCTACACTTTGGTTCCTTCAATGAGTTTTCAGTTTTACTTGGATAGTTGTAAAAAAGTTTCCATTTGAAACAATCACAGCAGATTATTTTTTAAACAAAGGATATCATTTGTAGCTGTAGTTTGTGATGTTGTAGCTGTTATCCTGTGATACTACAATGGTAATCTGTGATCCTGGATATTACAATGGTAATATGTTTCACCTTGAAGAACAGGTTGGTACACCACTTTAAATGGAAGAGGAAGGGGCTCTTGTAGGCTGTCAAATCTTCTGGCTAATCAGATGTATTCTGAGTATTTGTAAATTGTGACAAAGGCAGTATTTTCTGAAGTTCAATATTTTCATTTCTTTTCCCATCTGAAAGCTAAAGGAGGAAGATAGATGATCTGACCTTTGCAGTAAATCAAAGAATTACAATATGAACATACTTTTTTTTATACTATGAATAGTATGATAAGTTACTTTTCAAATCCAGCCAGCAAATTAAGGAAAAAAAAATACTACTCATATTATGACATTTTTAAAATATATCCAATTACTATGCCATATTCCTGAAACTGGGGGGAGGAAGGATGGTAGGGCAGCTGTAGAAAACAAACAGTATCAGAATCTTAGCATTGTGCTTGGATTAGTTGCTGTGAGACTAAAAGATCTGTCAGGGCACTGAAACGAGTGTATGTTATTAAAGCTAGGTAAATAAAAGTGGCGTGGACAGCTGACATGGCTTAGAGAGGATGAGAGACGGAGAAATGGCAGAGATTAGAGAAATGGCAGTTTTGTGTTAGTTTTTGCTTGCTGCTTTCTCTGTAGCATTTGTGCTGGCCTGATGTTATTGCAAAGACTGGGGGAAGATGAGAATTTTTTTTCCCCTTTTACTTTATTTGTGAATTTCATCACTCTGCTGCTTCTGATTTTCATCCTATTACTTTTGAGGCAAAATTAAAAAGAAAACAGGTGGTAGACTAATCAGGGCTTCTTTTTGTTTTGATTTTTTTGTTGTTTAGTTGGCTTTTCTTGTTAGGCATTGCAGGCTACACAATTTCTGATCTGTTTTTTTAGCTGGTCACTCTGAAATTGCTCATCCTAGCATTAATTATCAAGAACAGCTAACAAGCGCAACGATAGTACTACCACAAATTTTACACAGAAGATTTTACTTTCAGTCGCTCTTAAAACCTTCATAATCACTTGTGAATTGGGAGCTGTTGACAAGGTTTCAGACCTAATTATTTGGGTTTTTTTACTTTTTCCCTCCTTCTTTAAATTCATCTAATATTTTTTCCCCCTGCCAGATAGAGAGAAAGTATAGATTTTTCAAAAATTACCTCTTCAGTGGCATAAATTAATGGTATTTATGATGCAGTAAAAAGTTTGCTCTACTTTTGCAGTAATGCCTGGAAACACATAAGAGATCATTCAGTACTTCTGCGAAGAGTGAAAGTCTCAGTAGTTGACAGTAGAGTTTTATTAGGCTGACAGGCCTTACAGGGATTGGGTAGATTAAATGCTCTCAGATTCAAAATCCCAGTATTTTTAGATTTGAAGCTTTTCATCACTTTTTAATGATTGAGTCCATTGCAACATGTGAACATTTGCTTCATTCCCCGGATACATCAGTATAAAATATTATATATCTTTTACTCCTCAGATGTTTCAGATATGGGATCATACAGGTTTAGATGTCTGTGTGTCCTTCTGGTACAAAGTGAATCTATTCCACAGACTAGTGTTTGAGATATTATTTAAAAAAACAAATAGAGCACTGAATTGTATATATATTTTTTTCTAGTAACTGAGTGGCTACATACATTACCTCAACTTTTATTTGAAGGCTATGCAACTGTCCAAGCACATATATAAAAAATGTTCTCTGACATTAAAAGTCATAAGGTTTATGGTGAGGGGGTTAACTTGTGATGACTGTTGAGAAAGCTGTCAGATCTTCGATGTGCTCTTCCTTTTAACACTCTGTGCATTAAATTATGCTGCTTTCACTTCTTTAGGTCTGTGTATTGGCACTCTGCCTGGCAATGCTTGCAGGTTCCTGAACACCACTTTTCATTGTCTGTTAAACTCAGAAGGAAGGCAATTAAACCATGAAAATTATAGTCAGCATTGTTTTAAAGCTTGGAGAAAAGCTCCTTTAAGAAGCTAGAATGTAATAAAACCAATATAAGTCCCTCTATTCACCAGAAGCTAACACATAATTTTCCTCTTGAGCTTCTGAAAACAGTGCTGATAGTATGCCGATATCTTTGGTTGGATTTTTCTTTGGAAACAAGATGTATGTAGGCAATTTTTATGTGTCCCAAACCCCTCCATTTACAAATAATCTGATAAATAATCCTACTGTACAAATTCTACTGGAGAGGGTAGGGGAAAAAAACTATTGGCAATTTTGATTGACCTAAGTTTGTCAACTAAATTTCTCAGTGGTTCAGAGTACCAGCAAGTTTCATGGAATAATAAACAAGATAAGATGAGATCTCATTTGGAAATCCAGTGCTGTTGTGCATATTGTATTAGTTGGCAGAGAATCCAGACAGGAGGGAGACTCTATAAATGCATCATCTGCAAGAGAAGTTTGCTTAGTGCCTAAAAAGGTATGAACTCAAGTCTTTATAATTTCAAAAAAGTAGGTGAGTTAGCTTTCATAGTGCCTTTTGATCTTAGAGCTGCCTTCAGGTAGCTACAAAAATACCAGGAATGGTTTTTTGGTACTTGAGCTGGGAGTGGGGGAAACAGGAGAGCAAGTATGAAAAGAGTAGCTTTTTATTAATGAATATGTGTTCATGGATTTTTTTTCACTGTAGAGCATTTTGGTCTTAGAAGATTTCCCCCTTCTGACACAATTTTGTGTAACAAAGGTCTCCAGCTTCACACTAGAGCCAAAATCTGGTATTGTATGACTGTCCCTAATATGGTTTGGTGGAAGAATGCTGCCTCATAAGTCTGCAAGCCTTTTTAGTGAATCGAAGAACTGACTTAAAAGCTACTCTCACAGCTTCCATAGGGCAAATATGTCTGGAAAAATCTCACCAGTAAAAGTGAGTTTTGCAGTAATGAAATGACTGTGGTTTTCATAGTTGTATTAGAAGATGCTGTGTCAAAGTAGTAGCAGAGGGGGGACAGGAGCTGTGATGGAATTTGACCTGATTACTCTTTTTAATGGAATTCACTAGAAACCCTGTTTGTAGGACTAGAAATTCTTGTCAACATCCTTACAAGTTGTGCTGACAAACTGCTGTGATCAAGAAAGAATGCAGTCTTGGTGTGTAAACTCCTAGTCACCTACGACAGATAAAATTACTATTCTGGTATTTTTTTTGGTCTGGTTCTGAGTTAGTATCACTGGTATGAATTTAATATAAGATTCTTTGTACTTTTCTAAAAAGTCATCTGCCACATTCTGAGGATTTTGTGTCCTCCTGGCAAAATAGAACTGTTCAAGAATTAAGAAATGGCTAAATAAATAGGTAATCTGAAATGCACAGAACTATGAGAATGAAGCTTCTGGATTGAGTCAAAAAATTGTGTGTTCCATCCCAATGCATTCACTTGCCAAAAAAAACCCCAAAATGTCTCTTGAAAATACATTTGTGTGTTTCAGACTGAAAAAACTGCACCGTACTGTCTATTTTATTTGTATATTGCTAAACTTAATCATGGATGATTGTTTCTTGTATTCTTTAATTTCTAGCATTCTCCCTCTTCCCACTGGAAAATTTAAAGCTTCATTTAATCTTGTTTTGTCTTCTGTTTTTACTCCTCATACTTAAAAGAAAAGACTACACCTGTGAGAAGTTATGTGTTTTCTTTTGTGTGAGGTTTCTAATTCGTTGCAGAAGCCTGACAGCAGTACACCCAGGGATATGTCTGTTTTAAAAGCTAGGAAGAATATTTCAATTTTAACGACCAATCAGAACAAGGCAGTACATGTAGTAGAAAGCTACGTAGCTTTTATTTGGAGTGTGATTCCTCAACAGCATGTTTTAGTAGTGCTTTTAAAAAAGGATTTGTTTAAGAAAATTATCTAAATATGCTAAGAAATGCATTCTCAAAAAAAATGTTTTCATGGTAATGGAAAGAAAGCAGAACTGATTTTTGGTTGAATAAATTAATACATGGGCCTGTAGGAATCTAGCAACAGTATTTTTCTTGGATGTTGGCTTTCACTGAAGATGTAGGGAGTTCTAAAGTTAACTTGAAGTTGAGCTGAGAGGCCATTCAAGTGTAAGCACCAATACCTGTTCATGTGACCTGGGCCTCAGCAACTGAGGCTGTGTAAAAACAGATAGTCATTTATAATCTGGAAAAAGGTATACCTTATGCTGTTAGTAAAAAATACATTTTGGCTATATGAGGAGCATGAAATTAAAAATTCAAGAACAAGGAATCAGAGTTGGGTAGGAAGCTCACATTTGCTGTCTGTCATTTCAGTTCTCAAAATGCCAGCTATGTGGTGGGCAGGGTGGTGTTTACATTGTGGGCTTCTGGCTGATCAGAGAAATTAAATTTTCCCCTGTACTTCTAGAGGAAAATGCATATGGCACTTTTCCCCCAGAGTGACGGAAATTGCAGTTTATATTAGTTAAGAAGTGTGTGGTTCTATGATTCTAGTGTGAGAAACTATATTGTGAAACACTTTTTTTCCCTGAAGTGTATATTGAATAGATGTAATATTTTTAAAGTCTGCATTTAAGACTAGGAGGAGTTCAGGGCAGAAAGCTGGAACTGAAGGCTGTAAACTTCTGTTTCCAAAACTCTTCATGTCACAATAGTTTTTGCTGCACATAAGGTTTGTGACCAAAATGTTGACTTCTTTAAGAGTATTTGTGTGGGAATACAACTAGAGCTTATTGCAAGCATATCATGAAGACCCCGTCTCTTCATTACCACCACCGTTGTATTTGGGAAGAATACTCTTCGAATTCCTACTGTACTTTAATGTTTCTCTTCCATTATCATCAGGTAGGATAGCATCTAGGAAGCTGGAGAGGAGATCTTTACGGACATCTTTCAGTCCTGGATTAAGTCCAGCCAGCCACTGAGCCTCCCCGATGGAATGGGGGTGAGACTCAGTAGAGTGAAAGTGAGAAAACTCAGGGGTCGAGATAAAGACTGTTTAATAGGTAAATCAAAAACTGTGCATGCAAGCAAAGCAAGACAAGGATTTCATTCACCATTTCCAATGGGCAGGATGGTGTTCAGATATTTTCAGGAAAGCAGGGGCCCCATCACACCTAATGGTGACTTGGGAAGGAAAACACCGTCACTTTGACTATCCTCCATTCCTTCTTCCCCCACCTCTATATGGCTGAGTACGATGCCATACAGTCTGGGATATCCCTTTGGGGCTGGGTTCATGTGTCCCGACTGTTTCCTTTCCCAGCTCCTTGTTCATCCTAGCCTGCTCACTGCAGGGGGCACCAAGGCCTTGATGCCATGTAAGCGCTGTGCAAGAGTAGAAAACGTCCCTGAATTACCAACAATGCTTCCAGCACAAATCTAAAATGTAACCCCACACTAGCTACTGTGAAGAAAATTAACATTTTCCCAGCCAAAGTCAGCACACAACAATATTTTTGAAGTGAAAAGATTTCCTTCTCTCTACCAGCCATGTCTTTATTATGAGCTTTTCCTTTGTTGGGTACGTACAGAGATTCAGTGCTTTAGTTACAGTGGTTTCCTGCTATGGTGACAAAAAAATCAAATATTTGTAGCTTGGCCTGGAAGTGACTCCAAAATTGTAAGTTGTGACCTGTCTTTGAACTGTTAAACCTCATCAGAACTGAGACAGTAGCTGTTGCTCTGTGCATTATAAAGCATGTGAGAAGGCACCATGTACCACTTCAGTGGCTCTAGGCAGGAAGAAAATAAACAAAGTAATAATTGCTTTGCAAAAAATTGTTAGCATGGAACAAGAGATGGTTTTCACAGCACAGATTTTGAAAGTTGTTTAACACAACCACAGTTAAGATAGAGCTGTGTTCTGTTTCTCAAAACATTAGAACAGAGATAATTCTATTCTAGATGACTTTAGGAAATAAACTAATGCATGCCAGAAAAAATTACCTTCTTTATGGTGTGTGGCTTTTTATACTTGGTAGTTACTGAACTTGGTCTCTCATTGTCTGTTTTCGTATCATTGTCAGCATTGCAGTGGTATATTTTCATGTGAGTGAAGTGTTCTTGAATAATTTTTCTGTCTATTCTGGGAAAAAAGTCAGGCTTTTCTCCCATGTCTAGCATGAGTTCTTTCTTCAGCTAACTTACTGAAAAAAGGTTCCATACTCCATTTATGTTTGGCTTTTGCTGAGTATATGGGTTCATAATTTAAGAAGTTTAGTGTGCAGTGGAACATCATATTGTATCAATAGTCTCAGGAGGTATGTGGAGGGTGGGGTGGTGGTGTTTTAACCCAGCTTGGGTGGGGATTGGTGTTTTAACCCAGTGATCAGTTATTTAAAGTCTTCTGCTAGTAATTAAAATGACATTTATTTTCCTACAAAAGGTGCTTTAGCAAGTTCTTGATGCCTTTGTTTGTGTACTGGTAGTTTTAAGCATGGGTGAAATTAAATACTAATTTTAAATGTGCAAATGTAGGTGAGTGAGGCATATTTTACAGGCCATAAAAACTAAGTTGTTGCCTTTAAGCAGGAGTTCAATGTATAGGAGACTGGTAATGCACATCCAAATGACAGAATTGCTGATTAGGACATATTACTTAAGAAGCTACAATAAAGAATGTAGTTAGCTGCAGGAAGAAAATACTGATATGTAATGTAAGTAGCGTGTTTTTCCAAGGAGGCACTGTTTTCTTCTCAGAAACTCCAAGTTTCTATTTGTTGTTTCCACCCACACTTGTTAAGTATACACTTGAGATTATGAATGAGGCCTGAGAATACTTTTAAAAAACAGTTTTTAGTTATGCACAAGACGTTATTTGTACTGCTTAAAGACAAAATGAGATTTTCTTCTCATTTGAGGTATCATGGGATTTTTATCTGTTATCTGTGACTTTTCAATGTTGTGTCTTCCAAACCTATTTCTTATAAGTGATTGGAGATTATAAAGCAATAAGATTAATAACACATATAATTGCACAACTCTCCAGAGCATGTGTATGTAGTGCTCTACATAACTGTTTTATTGTAGAGTTGCTTGTGCCACAGGTGTGAAATATCTAGGGCAAAAAGGAATTACTCTGCACTGATTCCCTCCTGTGTAATACTGCTAGTTTCTAAGTATATTAACCAAGTTATAGTACGTTGTAAGTTTAGTAAGTTCTAAGTATAGTAACAATGTTATTTGACATGATTCTTGAAGAGCATCACTTGTAGCTGAATGCTTGCTTGGGCTGAAGAATAATAGTAAAAGGAAATCTACAGCTATTCTGCAAGATGGAAATTTTTTAAGGCATGGTGATGACAGATTTTTCTATAACAGATTGTGGAAAACAACACCATCAATGAATGGCTTGATCTTCACTCTCAGCTCCAGATGACCTGTTGTATGTAAGGGTAAGTATAACTCTATTGTGAAAGTGTTGGTAGAACCTAGAATTATTTTAAAACCTGTCATTGTGCCTTTTTGTTTTATTTGCTTTGACAGACAAACTCAGTGTCTGACCAAGGTCATCTCTATCAAAATGGTTTATTCTTGGTCTAGAATGTGTTTACAGCTGTAATAAGATGTAATGCCAAATAGCCTTGGCATTATTAGCATCGTGCTCTACCTGTGGCTTCAGTCCCTGTATGGGGCATTCACTTAACAATTGGACTCAGTGATCTTTGTGGGTCCCTTTAACTCAGAATTAATTCAGGAATTCTGTGTGATTCTGTGATCTCCTTGCTACTTTAAGGAGATACAACATATTGATGCAGCTAAGGACCTTAGTCTACTGAGACATACCACTGAGTATCTGGCTCACAAGCTTCATAACTTTGCCCTTTCAAGAGCATCTCACACAGTAGGCTGAAGAGCAAGATTTCACTCTGTACTGGTGCAGGGAAAATAAGCAGAGTCATGTAGATTCAGTCATATGCAGGAAATATTGCCTGGCCAGTGTTGTCCTTTTAGTCTGTATGGAAAATACTTACAAGAGTATCCTAGATATGTCACTGATCTTGGTAGTGTGCTGTCCTCTGAAGTGTTTGAATTTAGCAAAAATCAATAATAAATTATATGATTTTTCTGAGCAATTACTTTTGTAAAGCAAATGACTTCTTTATAACTTAAGCTTCTGTTGTTAGATGTCGTCTGTTACTGAAAATGGGGCTATTACTGCTGGAAAGCCAAATGAAGAGAAAACATATAAAAAGGTAAATAAAACCTTCAACCTTTTTATTTTGTGTTTTTCCCTCCATATCAGTAATTCAGATCTGCTGTATGTGAATATATTTCAGAACTGACTAAAGCCAAGAAAAAATAAAACATGTTCCCTAGGGTTTTTGAAATTATTTTATCCCATCTGTGAAATCATCTGGTATTTGTGTCCACTGCAGAGCTGACTATTTAAAATTTGTTCAGTCCAGCTTTAAAGTATCTTGCTAGATTGATGGCAGCTCTTTGCTCTTAGCAACAGATACATCTCTGGGCTTAAACACCGTTGTAAGAAATTTACTAAGTTTACAAATGCTTTGAATATTTATATGATGTGTCTGGACTACAAACTTGAAAAGCAAAGCAGCTTTCTAGCCTTTGCCAAACAGACCACTATCTGTTTGCTAAGTGTTTTTTTAAAAAGAGATGTTTAAGAGAGGACATATTTAATGTAGAAGCATGCATTAGATGTTGCTGTTAGTGGTTTGAGGTTTGTTTTTCTGGTACTGATTGTCTGTGACCAGAATTATTTAGGTCCACTAGCAATTTTGATAACTAAGTTGAGCTATAAATGCAAACTTTTCTTCGCATATTTACACAACTGAATTGTTAGCTACTGAATTTAATCATTCTTTTGACAGATCATGTCAAAGAAATAGTGATTATGTTTTTAAATTAATTTCTGTAATCTAGCACAGAGGTTGACATACTTATGCAGTACATACAGTGATTAGGGTTTTTAATTTCTGGGTGCTGCTTGCAGTTCTGCTGATAAAGTCAAGGAGATTAATAAGCTATTTCTTTTCCCACCCTTTTTCCTGGCAGTTACATTGCCAGATAATTTTCTCAGAAATGAAAGAAAATGTTTGTTTTAAACACAAGTTAGTTTAAATTTCCCAACTATAAAAAATACTATAAAATACAGAAGTCAAAATTTGTCATGACAATTAATATGAGAAAGGAAGAAATGTTCAGTTCCTGAAGTGAATATTTCTGCAGGTTCATTTTGCTAGATTAGACTAGTAGTAGCCATAGGTAAGCTTCCATTCCCCCATGTTGTCCTACATACTCTTCTCTCTTCCTTTTCAACTATAAATTCACAACCTTTCAGCAGAAGCTGTGTAGAGTCTTCTCACTATGGTACAAATTCTACTGTGTAGCTACTGCAAGTACCTCTGACAAGACCTGGGATTCACAGCCACATCATACTGACAGATCACAGTGACTATCACCTTCTAATTCTGTCCCTGAACCACCAATTGTCATATCTTATGCTAATTTACTTCCTTTTCATAAAATTGCACCTTCAGTTGTCTTATGTTTAAGATCTGTGCCGCATATGACCCAAACACTTTAGTATTATTACCAAATATTATCATCATATTCCTCCTTTTTGTGATCAGTTTAATAAAATATTTATAAATTTTGACCCCAAAATTTATCCATACAGAGCTAACTGGTAGCATATATTTGCCTGATGCCTCACTTTTAACAATGTCTCTCTTTTCTTAAGCCAAATTATTTTGAAGCTTAGCACATTCTGTTAAATCTTGAAGATTCTGTTTGAGCAGGGAGGTTGGTCCAGATGACCTCACTGGTGGTCCCTTCTAACCTAAACCACTTTGTGATTCAATGATCCTCCCCTCCTTCAGATATTCCATACATATTGTTTCTTTTTTTAATGGATGTTCAGAGTCATGTATCAATAGTGTATGTCTGGAAATATAGGGTAAGCCTGGTAGGACTTGTGTTCATGAGGCATATAATTTCTCATTTAATTCTGTGGTTTTAAGTAAGTTACACAGAGAGATCCTTCTCTTCAGAAGGCTTGTATGCAGCCAAAAGCTGTCTGTCTTAAATTGTCCACAACTGCTGCATTTGCAGTTCTCCAGTCATGTACTCTTACACTTGCTTGATTGAAAAAGAACTTCCTGTGCCACTTTCTCCAGAAGTTTGGGCTGGGGAAGAGCTTGTTTCCTCAGCTGGTGCTTTTTCAGCTTCAATCTACTTCACCACAGCGGAAACACTTGGGCAGGACACTAATTCAGTGCTGAAATCAGACTGTGCTTGCTAACCTATTCTCATTGTTTGGAGACTTCTATTTTTTTAATATAATAAAAGTGTAGAAGCTTGTACCCCTCCACTTACAAAAGCAGAGATCAGTACCTTGGCTTGTGTTGTGGCCTGTAGCTTTTTAGCATATTTGGCCTTGCATAGTTTCCAAAGACATTACTTCTCTCTTCATTGTGGGGAAAAAAATGAATTCTGTTTACAGTGGAAAAGTTTATTTCTGACCGCTAGAATTTTTGCAGTGCAATATGTTCCATATGTTCCTGAATCTATGTTAGTTAGTTATAATTGCTATCCATATATAACCAGCTTCTGTACTTACGACTGTTCTTCACTGCTTTAAGTTAACCTGAGTTAGGTGAAAACAAATAATCTCCAGGAGGGTGCCTCTGACTTCATCCAGGACAAAACTTTCCAGAAAAAGAAGTAGTCTGTAAGGCTATCAAGTTTTTTTCTGGAATTTCAGATTGTTGCAGTTTTTAAAAATTACTTTGTTCATCTCAGCTAAAATAGAGGTAGATAACATCTTTATCAGAATTAATTAAATCTCCAGCTCTTCAATTTCCTACAGTAGTCAGCTGACCTGCTATCTGCATGAATGTAAACATCTTGAAGTTCCAAGAAATTTCTTTCATTACTGCTGCCTTGTGAAAGGGTTTGCATGAGCATTGCCACCCTATCCTTTCAGACTCTGAAATGCATAACTGGACCAAGACAGAGCATGATTTCTGTTATGAATCATGCTTCTTTTCACTGTTTTCTTTTTAACTTTCAGTTTTTCCGCTGCTGCATTCTGACATAAATGTCTTCTGGCTTTTAATTCTCTGTTATTATCCAGTCAAAGTCTTGAGAGAAGAGGGAATACAACTTTCTGTTTGTTTTGGGATTTTTTAATTGGTGGGTTGTTTTTTTTTTTTGTTTTTTTTTTTAGATTTCCCCCCCCCCCCTCTTCTGAAAAACAGGGTTTTTCTCTCTCTTTTAGATGGTGTTATTTAAGGTGGGGCTGCTAAACTGTTCATCTGCATGCATTTTTTACAAACATTATAATCTGAAACTACTTATGAGTTTTCTGTCTATTTGTAAATTTTGAGAAGTTGTTAAATTTACTGTGTGAATATGAACAATAAAGTATTTCAGGCACCCAGATCAAAGAACTTAGTTAAAGAAAGAGAGGCTTCACAGGTATATGTTCTATGCAGCTTTTAAGGTAGCGAATTAAAATAACTTTGAGATCAAAGAAATTGTAAATTGTGCAGACTGTGGTCACTTCTTTCAGGGTGGAGGTTTATTTGATGATTAGCTTGGGTTAGTCTTGTTTCTTTTGCTTTTGTTTTGGGTTTTTGGTTTGGACTTTTTGTTTGGTTGGGTCTGTGGGGTTTTTTTGTTGTGAGGGTTTTTTGTCAGAGAGAAACAGGGTAAGCGATACAAGAGAGACTGGTTATTTGTTCCATTGCATGCTTGCATAAAGCAGGTCACTAGACTATAGTTTCTCTTGGATATTCATATCCAGTCACAGACATATGAAGTATGCAGTTGCTGCTTTTCTTCATCTTCTCCCTATTTTGTAGACTTTGTTGTGAGAAGTTGCTGACACACATGCAGTTGTTGCATTGCAATGTCATCAATCACACAAGCCCTGAGTCTGCTCCCTGTCAAATCAGATTTCAGTAGCATCTTGCTGCTTAGGAATAGGATGGTGGCAAGAATGAGGAACAGGCAGGTCTGTCAAAACACATTAGAATTCTGGAAGAAAGTCACACCAGAAAATAAAATACATGCAAATGTGCACTTATGCAAATCTGTTATTGGATTGCCACAATCTCTATTTTTATTCTGAAGGCTGCCACACAAATGTATAATTAGAGTTTGTTTCTTGTCATTAGATAGCTTGCAACTCTTCTGTTTAGCATATTACCAGCAGTTAATATAACCTGTTCAAAATGGGGTATCATGAGTCACTTTGCCAGGAGCAAGGGAAATTTGCCTGGATAAAGGAAGCCACCTACCTATTGTTAGACCTTGCAAACATGTGCAAGCTGCATTTCTCCATCACTTTTAGCATTGACATATACCTGCATCTAATGCCTGCAGGTAGGGTACTTTTTCTTGTAGACATGACAATTTCACCACTGGAGGTTTTCCGCACTGGGACCTCAATGACAGATTTTATGCATCTACAAAGATACTAAAATTAATGTCTTTAGTGACTTTGCCTGGAGCTATGGCTACTTCCAAGCTTAGAGGTCTCAAATTCTTTTCCTCAAAGATAGAACAACCAGAGTAGTTGGGTTCATGGGTGCTACTGAAGCTTAAGCATAAATGTTTTGAAATGGAGGAAAAATAAATTGAAAGCCATGGAGTCACCCAAATCCAGTTTTGGAAAATCTGGGAGGGATTTCAGGGAGATCAGATTCTGCTTGGATAAGGAAATAATTCAGATTGCAGTTGAGCTGTAACAATCTCACAGACACACACCTGATGGGCAGGAGTCCACCTTCATGAAGTCTGACCTGCAGAATCATTGGCTATCATGGGCAAGAGAGACGTGTGAGCTGAAGAAAGATTGGAGGCCTGCTGTGACTGTAGTAACCCATGGTTACAAGTTGTGGGGAAACAGTAAGATAAGTTATTTCAATGGGATTTTCTGGTAACTCTCTTTTTATGTCCCTATTTGTGATTTACTATGTGTCTGCAGCAGAAAGCATGCTGAGATGGGGCAGCCACCTCTATCCAGAAGTTTCAGTGGAAACAGGGTCAAGAAGTGTTGTTTCAATGATACTGTAAGCACAGCAGATACTCAAAGACAAGACAGATCTAGCGCAGGAGCAATGGACTAGGCAATAACCATGTCTACGTCTTGAATCTAATTGAACTTTCCTAATATTCTAAGCAAGCTCTTTTAAAATATTGCTTGAAGATACATTGTTTTTCACCAGACACTCTCCTCAGATGGTTTGGCTTAAGAGTTTACACAACTATGGCAGGTGATGTCTTCTCAGAAGTTTGGAAAAGATAAACTGTGTTTGCATGGAAGTGATTGTGCAGGTATCCAGGATTCCTGGTGTTTATGGTAACTAGCAAAACTGAAGAACAAACCTCTACTTGTAGTAGAAAATTCAGATCTGGCATAAGCCTTACAGCTTCAACAATTTTGATCAAGTGAGACTTATGAATATTTTTCTTCCCTTTTTTTTTAATAATTAATTTCACTGAGACTTTTCCCTGAAGGGCAGTAGCTGTTCTACCCCAGTCCAGCTCACTGTTCCAAAGAGGAGAAGGGTGGGATAGTGTGGGACATGAAAGCAGATTTCTCCCCATATTGTAGCAGAGAGAAATGAACAAGTGACAAGTACTTTGTGGGATGCATGGTTGCAAAGCAGTGTTACCCACTGAAGGTTTCTGTTCAGATGTCTGTTTCTCCCCTTCTCTTATAAAGAACTATGTTGGCTAGGTGTCTGTGCCGTTTCATTTGGTAGATTTTAAAACCTGTTTGAATGACAGCAGTAGAGAAGGTGAGGCATCATTTTTGCTTTTCACAGTGATAATGAGGTAGAATTTCCAAGGCAGAGTTAATTTCTCTTCATCACTTTATGGCACCTACAATAAACCAGCTGTCTTCTGGAAAAATCACCATCTTTGCTACAGAAAGTTCATAGGTCAAACTTCAGCTGCAATAAAATGTTATAAAAGGGGAGAACACAAAAACAAGGACAAAGTTCATATTCATGAAGTCCTAAAGGATTTCCCTAGGATGTCTACTTTTGAAGTAACCTAGAAGGTTAGAGTTACATTTCATGAGTGTGTTGTGGGAAATGCATATAGACTTGGCAAAAAGCAATTGAGAGTTGAAAGATGAATGGAAAAATAACTGAATGACACTAGAGAGAAATTTCTATTAAATTGATTAAGCATATATCCTCCTGCTCAGCTCCAATCTGCTCATGATTTGTTAAATGATTTATGCCATTAATAGTCCCATACAATTACCGATAAATTATAAGGACAAATATTTAAAAGAATAAATACATTTACCATATCGAAAATCTTTGTATACTATGTAGTCTGTCCATTTACTGACGCTTTTATGGTTTGTCTGGTCTGCCAGTAATTTACAACCTTCACACTCTAAAAGAAACCATTATTGGCCAATTTGTAATATAATTTCTGAAATTATAGTATCTGTATTTTTGCCATCCTTTAATTATTTTTTTTTTATTTACTTTAGGGAACAGTCTTTTTCAATCCTTTCAACAGCCTTGTCCCTAACTTGTTCAATTGTTAGATAGTTTCAGTTAGATTTTTCTTTTTCTTGTTATCTGGATGTGAACTGCCTTTGTTACGCATTATGTGTGTCTGATTAACACCTTAATTTTATGAAAATAACACATTTAAGTTTTAGAAGGCTACCTGAAAGTGATTATTTGTAGGAAAAACAATGTCTAAATCCTGCTTAGTGTATTTGTGGGATCATGTGCGAATTTAAGACCTGATTTGAGAGGATTTAAGTTTTCATTTATTTTGCTACTCTGAAAAAGGATTTCAGCTTAGAGTAATGTAGAGCAAGTGGAAGACCAATCTGCAGAGAAAGTAATTTAAGAGAACAGTGCATTGAGTGCTAGAATATTTATCAGTGATGCAAATCAAATATTCTATATACTTCTGTTCTATCTTATATATTGCTGTTATACTTTGACTCTGTGTATAATTTTCATATCTATGAGCTCTTTTCGAAAAGCTATATTACAAATACAGAAAAAAATATATAGTTACAATTTACAAAAAGAGACAAAGGTATGTCTCATCATAATGAGGACAGTTTCAGTTTTTTATGCAGGGATAAAAGCCTCAAAGCAGACAGTAATATCCTAAACAGCAAAAGGAGAATGGGAGAAGTTTTACTTTGTGCCCCTTTATGTAACAAAGATAGGTGTCATAGTGTACACCATTTGCTACAAATTTAATCACTTCCATCTGCTGGTTATTATCCTTAATGTTTCTTGAGCTTCAGAAGATTGATAACAGGTTAAATGATCTGGGAGTCCCAGTACTGTCACTGTGCACTGTAAGCTTTATGGTTACAGCTAGTAAGTGATCTCAGGGCCATTTTCTGTACCTCTTCATGAAGCTAATAGGAAGAAGAAATTATTTCAGTCTCTAAAAGACTGACAAAACCCACAGCACAGAAGGTTGATGAATTTTGTTGTTTGCTTTGCAGCAGGAGAGTATTCAAGACAAATTGAAATAAATAAGGGGCTTATGTTTGAAACTAGATTTTGCTGTCTTCATGGGCACTAAAAGAGTTGCCCAAGTAAGGAAAAAATCACAAGAGACTTCTATTTTTCCAGTTGTTTTTGCAGTTTCCAGTAAATATATTTTTGTAGTAATAAAATGGATGTTTCAAGAACATTTCCCCTAAGGCTTAAGAAGCAGCTTCTTAATCTTTTCTTTGAATTTAGTGATGATAATAACATTATTAATAATAATAATAATAATAATAAAAATTTGTGACAATTGATGTTTTAAATACAAATTCCAAGGCTTGTTTTGTTTTTATTTTATGGATTGTGAAAACAAGTACTTGTCAGTTGCTAAGGACATACTGGGTTACCAGCCTTTGGTATTAGTGGTGATTGACAAAGAGTGGACTTTGGGCCAGCAGTTGCCTTCAGCATACTGTAGTGACTCTCAGTTTGTTTGAAAGCACTTGCAAAAGTATTCTGAATGATTTTATAACATTACTTTTCTGCTAAACCAACTTCTGTGGTTGCTGCAGAAATGATGGGTGGTTACTAATGACACTCTTGAGTATGAGTGGAAATTAACAAGAAAGTAACCTGGTAGGAAAGGCCTGTGTCATTGTAGTAGATGACCTTGAATTCTGCCTTTCAGAGTCTGCAAGTCTGTAGATCTTTTAAATTTAAAAAAAAAAAAAAGCTCCCGATATTTTTATGAGCTTGAAAGATGGATCCAGAGGTTTCCTTATGAAATCACATTGCCAGCTTACGTATCTTAGGTGTTTTTGAAGTTTGATGGGTTTTGTCAGGTTTTATTTGGAATGTCCTCTGTTGTACTGTACTGTGTGCTGTTCTTTCAGATATAATCACTGTGGCAGTGAACAAGATGGGCATCCAGCAATGAAGCAGAAACTATTTGTATGTGTATTGGTTTGATCAAAGTTACATAATTACAGCTTTTGTTGGGCATTAATCATTCATGAATAGAAACCTTTCAAGTAAAGAAAAATGTGACTCTTCTTATGACACAAAGCCAAATCTTTTTACTAGTCAGGGTAGCACTTTCAGAATGGAACGTTGTTCGTTCCCACCAAATCACTGGTTCTAACCTCTTACGCAAGTATAAATTCTGCTTGGTGTGCAGTCTTAATTATTTAAGAGCTACACATCTTTGTCTTTTCTTTTCTAAAAATTAGCAGCTACTCTAGTATATGCTGTTCCAAGAACTGTAACAAGAGTAGCTTTGTATACTTGAACCACTTCTTATGTAATTCCCATTTCTGAAATGGTTCTGTTCAAATGCTGAAATGGTTCTGATCATGAAATCTCTGGTGTTGCTTGTTTCTTCTGTTAGTCTGTTGCTTGTATGGTGGGTAGGAGGTAAAACCTGAAAAAAGGATCCAAACATGTTGTCTTCAAACTGGCGATCATGCAAGGGAAAATAATCCCTTCCTCATAGCATTCTTTCCCTGCCTAATGGTTTTCTTTATTCACTCCTTCCGTGTTTTCTTAAAAATTCTGTTCTTGACAAGTTTTACTCACTTCTGCTTTTTTTAAAGTTCATGCTGCATGACTGTCTATTCAGCACAGGAAAGTTTCACAGATGGTCTCAATCTACACATATATAGAATCAGAATTTCATGCTGTTGTTTTGAAGCCATCTCTGTCCTGCAAGCTCTGGCTGTTGAATTTAGTCACTGCACTTTACAAGGGTAGATTTTTATGAAGAGATTAAATGTTTTTCCCGTTTAATTTTTCTCTGGATTCCCCACAGTGAATAGACCTCTTGCACTGACTCTTAGGCAGAATGTAATAAATACATTTATTTGCATCTAGAAACACCATTTAAATAATAAGTTTTCATTGTGATGCCTTGGCATGAATGTACAATAACCTGGAATTTATTAACAATTTTTTCCAGAATATAATGCATGCTTCAAGATCCTGAAGCAATTTGAGTGGCCTCTTAGATTGCAAATGTCTTAAGAGGATCACAAATGATGGTTATAGGTTTTGTCAAGACAGGCAGGAAAGTAGAGGAGGAAGAGTTGTGCTCTGGGTTAAAAGTGAATCATGAACATATAGAAACTACAGTGACTGTGGAAGCCCTATCAAATGCCTCTGGGTCAAGATCAGAAGGGAAATTCCTAAGGCAGATTTTAGATTAGGCATCTGCTACTGACCTCCAAACCAAGATGAAAAGGGCAAAGACACACTTAATCAGGGTTGGTTAAGCAACCTTTGGATAACAGCTTCTGGGTATTTTAGGTGCCTTCAACTATGCAGACATTCTTGGTAGAGCAATACACCAGTTCACAAGATCCACCAAGTTCCTGAAATGCATACAGGACTGCTTCCTGATACAAATGTTAGATGTGCTAACCAGGAATGAGGCGCGGCTGGACTTGCTGCTCACTAACCAAGGAAACCAGCTTTGTAATATCTCACTTAGTGATGGCTTTGGCTGCTGTGATCACAATATTGTGGAGTTTGGGTCTGGTTGTGCACTCTGAAGGTTAAAACTAAGGCAAAGGAAAATATTATGGAAAGAATCCTCCTAGGAGCCATCACAAGTCAGATGAAACACGTGATTAGGAAATGTCAGCAGGGGTTCACCCAGGCCAAATTGTGTTTGACAAACCTTCTGCAGCAAAGTAACCTGCTTGGTTGATGTGGGACAAGCCATGGACGGTGTCTGCCTGGGTTTCTCCAAGGGTTTCTCTATGGTCTCCTGCAGCCTGAAGCTGGTATGTAACAGCCTGGACAAGCTGCCTGGGCAGTGGGTGGGCAGCTGACCACAGGCAGCCCCCAGAGTGGGCTAAATGGCACCTTTTCCAGCTGGCAACCTGCCACAAGTGGGGTCCCCCAGGGATTGCTGTTGGTCCTGATGCTGTTTCATGTCTTCATAAAGGGTCATCCAGAGTGCTTACAGTCACTTGGGGATCGAGTGAACACTTTGGAAGAGAGAGCCATGCTGCAGGAAAACCTGTGTAGGCTGGAAGAGCAAGCAGAGAACCTTATGAATTTCAGCAAGGACAGGTGTAAGGCCTTCCATCTGAGAAAACAAATCCAGGAGTGCAGCACAGGCTGGGAGCACAAGGCTGGGGAGCAGCTCTGTGGAAAGGGACCTGGGAGTCCCAGTGAGCAAGAAGCTCAATATGAGTGAGCAGTGAGCAGTGTGCTGCTGGAGCAAAGGAGTCCAGTGAGATCTTGGGCTGCATCAACAGGGGCACAGCAGCAGAGATTATCCCATTCTTGCCGGTGTTTGTCAGGCCACACCTGGAATACTGCTGTCAGCTTTGGTCTCCACTATACAAAAAAGACATGGACAGGCTGGAGAGGGTGCAAAGAAGGGCCACAGAGATGATCAAAGGGCTAGGAAGCCTGACATATGAAAGACTGAGAGAGAGTTGGGTTTGTTCGACCTTGAGAAGTGAAGGTTGAGGGGAAACGGATCACCAGGTTATAGTATTTGAAAGGTGGTTACAAAAAAAAGATACTCTATTTTTAAAAAGGGTCACATGGAAAATATAAGGGATAATATATAAAAGTTACTCCTGGTGATATTCTGCTTGAACACAAGTGGAAAAAACAACCAGCCAGTGGAATAATCTTCCTAAATTGGTGGATCCCCAACATGGGACATTTTTGAGGCTTGGCTTGACAGGGTGCTTAGCTGTCTTGTCTAGATCATGGTTTTGTCAAGAAAGCTTGAACCTCTTGAGGTCCCTTCCAACCTGCTATTCAGTGATTCTGTGCTGATTTACAACTACATGTCTAAATTATTTGGGCAATTTGAAGTACATAGTGATTATTTTAAATATTTTAATTTAAAATCTGTTAATTCACTGAGGTTTAGGATGTAAAGATGACAGGGTGCTATTATTATGAAAATAAGCAAAGTGTTTAGTTATAATATTACTGATAAAGAACAGAAATCTGCTGTTAGCAAACTGATTCTTGAATTCTTACTTTCTACACAGACTGCATCCTCAGCTATTAAAGGTGCTATCCAGTTGGGAATAGGATACACGGTAGGAAATCTTACATCAAAACCAGACAGAGATGTTCTTATGCAAGACTTCTATGTAGTGGAAAGTGTCTTTCTACCAAGGTAAGAGCAAGCATATTGGATTTTTCTTCAATAACATTTCAAAATTAAACTCTTGACTAGGTATCTTGAATCAGGTTTGTTTTCCAGTTCTAACAAAATTGTGTTAACGTATGATGGTATGAAACTTGAAAATTTTCTGGTATTCATGTTGTCATTGAAAATGAAGATAGGGAGATAATTGGAAAAGTCACACTTCATCTGAAGATTTGAGACTTACAATTTATAGAGAGAGAAAGTAATTTTGAAACTTTCAATTAAATGAGCTGTCATTTTATTTTGAAGTGATTTGTGGATCTGACATTCACATTTGATTAGTTGTATATTAGTTTCTGAAAATAATCCTTGGCTTTTTTTGAGGGTTTTAAAATTTATGAAAATTTGTGTCCTGCCATTTTAAGTATAATATAAAAACTTATACTGCAACCTTGCCTTATATTTACACTATAAAATTCTATCCAGGGCTCTAGTCTCTGACAACACTCAGCTCCTACAAGCCATGCTGATTACAGGTTGTGCACCTTTACTGCTTTGCCACTTTAGCTGGTATCACTGACAAGTTGATGGTATAAAATTTTTAACAATAGTTATGCTTAGAAAGGAAGTCAAGGTCTTACTGATTTTTGGTGTTCAGAAGATGAAGTACAGTGCCCAAGTTACATATGCTAACAGGAGATGAAGAAGGTTTAGGAGAAATGTATTTCAAAACCAGAAAGGCTTACTCTGAGTGTTTTCTGGGTTTTCAAAAGTGTTAAATACAGTCATTTCAGTAAGGACATGTTATCTATG
Organism: Cinclus cinclus; assembly: GCF_963662255.1. Taxonomy (NCBI): domain Eukaryota; kingdom Metazoa; phylum Chordata; class Aves; order Passeriformes; family Cinclidae; genus Cinclus; species Cinclus cinclus. The sequence continues at coordinate 50,895,889 of NC_085084.1, forward strand.
TACTCTTTCCTGGATTTGGGATTGATTTGTATCAGTTAGTCTAAGTTTTGTTCATGTGCAGTTTTTGAGCTGCTTCATAAGCTGTTTTGAATAATTTATAATCATTAGTATTTACTGGTGTCACTAAACAGAGTTAAATTAACAGTCTACAAAATAATTTCAGATCCTTGAAACTTGGGAATTTCCTCATGTAAATTTCCTTGATTTTCATTGAAGTGATATATCCTTAAGGAAAAAAAAAATCTTATGTGAAATAAAGCTTTTGCATTAGTTCTAAGTTATTGAGAGTATTCATATCCTTGTTTTGGTGTTTATGATAGAGCTTGTGCACAAATCTTTCTCTTGTACATTAGGTAGATATAGAAAAGCTAACCATATGTATGTGTTTTCATACACTATAATCACAGTTTGTGAAAGAGAAAAACATAGTTTTAGACATAGTTTTAAGGGAATAAGTAAGATAAAATGGTTTGTAGTCCATAGCATTGCATGTGCCTTCTTTCTTGTGAGACTAGCATGCATGAATACACAGAAATGAGATTTCCTTGTTTTGTACTGGTATTAAGAAAGAGCTCGGAGACATCCCTTCATCCCTTAAAACAAAAACAAAAGGCAGAACAACAAGACTGATTACATTCATGTAAAATTTAACAGAAAAGCTTTAGTAGTACTTTTCCAGATTGTTTCCTATAAAAAATAAAGATTTTGAGGAAAACTAGACAAATTAAAGTAATGGCCAAAGCAGTGTAGGTTTGGGGGGTTTTTTGTGTGTTTTTTATTTTGTGGTGGGTTTTTTTGTTTGTTTTTTTGGTTTTGTGGGGTTTTTTTGTTTGTTTTTTGGGGTTTTTTGTGTGTTTTGCTGGGGTTTTTTTGTTTGTTTGTTTTGTTTTTTGTTGTTTTTTTGTTTGTTAGTTTTTGGGGTTTTTTTCATAGCTAGGTACTAAGCAATAGTGAGACATCTTGACTGTAAACAAGAGCCACTCCAAAAGAGCACTTGTTGACAACATTGTCTATGGAAGTAAAAGTTGGATGTCTGCAGCAATCTCTTCAAATAACACTTGATTTCTTATGCAGATGCACAGAAATGTCAAATTTCAAATCCTTGCTGTGTCTCAGTGTAACATCCACTTTTATTTATCTAAAAATACTCAACCAGAAATTTTATTATTGTGCATAAATTTTAATATTTTAGGTTTGCACAAAATTAATATGGGATTCTTTCTTGCTAGTTCAGGGTATTGGGATGTTGTTTCATGATGGCATTATCTGGACTGGTCCTGAATCATGTCAATAGGTAACTTCATTACCCATGTTTGAAGTAAAAAGCCAAGGCTGCACATTCTTTACTGCTGGGGCTGCACTCCCAAGGTGCACCTCAGGTGCTCTTCACTTTTTCCTAGGGGTCTACCTACATGTGATGGCAGCATTGTTAAAAGTCATTACTGTAATGACTATTTTTTTTGTCCTCTATGGATTGGTCTGGGTTGAAGCAATTAGTGGAAATTAGTTACACCAGCAGGTGAAGTGAGTTGACCTCTACATGGAAGTACCCTGAAGCAACTTTTTGCAGAAGTTTGCAGCTGAAGGAGAGCCTAACAGTGCGGCAAGGGTGGTGCTGAAATGGGCTGACCCACCAAGGCACAGTACTTTCCCACTTGCTTTGGGTACAAATAATTAATCTGCAACTTCAAACAGGCTGTCAGATAAACTTCCCTTTCATTTTGGCAACTTGACAGCAACCTGCCTCTTCGCATGGTGTCCTGCTCCACCTTCCTTCCATGGTTTCCCTGCTTACCTGTGTCTGGCAGTGAGGTGAGAAGACTGTTTTTCAGTCATAGGCACACCTGCTTCTTTGACAGCAACAGGGGCTCTGTTAGGGTGGCAGGGGTAGGATAGACCTAAGCTAGTAGAAATGCAATGCAGCCCGTGCACCAGTGAGAAGAGTTTTATAACTTTTATAGTTAGGGGACAATAGTTAACTCTTGTTTATGAATTTTATTCATTGAAGAGGATAATTTCTGCATACCTCTCAGATGCTAAGATAACCCTCAACCTGTGTATCTGTTTCAGTAGTCATACTGAAGCATTCAGGATTCATTAAGAGGGGAGAAAATGCCAGGGAAAAAAGTGATTAGGTCAGATCTGAACATAACTGCTCAGCATATTGTGGGAGCTACTTATTTAAATCAGAAGTAACTCAATGGATTGCAGGTTATTCCTGGTCCAGAGTTACTCTGTAACTGTGTTAAATTGGTCAGAGTTTAGCCCAGATTAATTTAACATGTTTATTTCTGGAAGTAAAGTACAGGTTTCTCTGTACAGTGGGTAGATTTGAATTGCAAAGGTGCTTGCTTTCATTTGCACATTGTATGGTGGAGGGCCTCTCATCCTTTTTTCTTCAAGCTCCCCAGAAGTTTGTAAAACGTGCTGGTTTTGGAAAATGAGGTACTACTGGAAGCTTCTATAATGATGCTCACTGAGAACCACCATCCAGATAAAGTGGTACTATGCAGATTTGCTTCTAGGATGGAGAAAATGCACCCTGCACTGACCTACTTGATTCTGAAGATATAGCTGAAGTCTGCACCCTACTCACTGAGTAGAGTGAAAACACAAAGGAAAATACTCCAAGTAACCTCTCTTCTGGCTTTTCAACTCCGCTTTGGAAATCCAGCTGCAGAGGTGCTTACGTGTTGTTGGTGCTGCTGCAAGAGTGGTTGGAGGGTTCAGTGGAAAGATTGTTCATCCTGCACGTGCTCTCTATGCTCTATCCTGGGACTAGCTGTTTGGGACATATTTGTCTGTTTTTCTTGGCTGGAAGCAGTTCCTGGTGGCACAATATGCTTCCAGTTAGTTGTTTGTACAATGTGGCTTCAGCAATATTTTGTCAGCCCTTTGACTTGTCTGTGGTGCTGGCTGCCAGTGAGATGGCCTTGGTTAGAATGGCTCATTGCTCATCTGCAAGCCTAGCTCTGGCAGGCAGTGGTGGCTCAAACTGGTCACTGGGCCATGGGGCTGTGCAGCTGCTTGTAAGTTGGCAGTGTAGGCAGCTTATTAAGCTCTTCTAGCAGACACAGGAGAAGGTGCACTTTCTGTGGTGACTGAGAAGCCAGACAGAAGCTGCTCCATTATATCAGCTAATTTTGACTATGAAGTTTCAGAAATGCAAAATGTTTCAAGCAAGATGGTATGTTTCAGCCTGCATTTTTTTCTTTTCTTAGATGGAGGCTGCTTCTAAACACAGCTGTTGAGTTTGACCTTTTTTGCAGCAAGTTGTTAGTCAGTCTTATGCACTTCCCTTGCTAATACACTTTTATTTGCAGGGTCTAGACCCTGCATATTAAGAACAGTTGCTGTGGTTTCTAATTGATCTGCGAAGTGTTGGATGCTGATGACCTGTATGCATTCTGCAGCTACAATCTGTGTACTGAACTAGTTCATTTACAAATTGCCTTCTTGTGATGCTATTGAAAGATTATTCATTAATAATCTTTCTGCTCTTTGATGTCAGAAGCTTACTATTGTATTGTGATAGCATTTGAAAAACAGCCCAAATAAGTAGTCAAAAGTACTAAGAAAGTAAAAACATTACTTGTCCAGTCTGGATTCTACCCTACATCTAAACCTGAAGTGTACTGCTTTCTAGTATATTTTTGAGGACTGATTGAGGAAACTAATAGTTATGCTTGGAAATAGCTTTGTACCAAACCTGTATCATAAGTTAGCTGATGGGCTAAGTAGTGTATTTGTAGTATATAATGCTCTACAGGTTCAGTTTGACTAGTATTTGAGTGTTCACTAACAATGACTTGTTGGGTAACTTGCACCATGATAGTGTTTCTAGTGGGCAGTTTCACAAGGAAGATAAAGGGACCTGAATATTCTGATAAAGTGCTGCTGCTCTTCCTTGGTGCTTTGGTTGCAGACACACAGAATGACTCAAGTTCTGACAGGGTTTTTATGGTTTGTGAGTTGAGTGATAACACAGGAGGATGCAAAACAAATATTAGAAATGGGGATACTTTGGTGATAAGAGCAAAATGTGGTTTGAACTACTGGACTCAGCTACTTCTGTTACCAACAAATTATTTGTAAACCTCTGATAACCTGGAGAGCTGTATGGTTATGTAGACTGCTTACACTACTTTTCAAGTGCTCTGAGATCCTATATTTTAATAGTATTTCCAGTTGGTTATGAAATAATAATATCTTCTTAATTGTAAGTAAATGCTTCTGTACTCAGATGTTACCTAGGTATGACTGACTTGACTTGTCTTTAAGTTATTTGCTATTCCTAGCTGTATTTCAAAGCTGACTTGAAGGGAACCACTTAGGACAGCATTTGGTAACTGAAAGTTTAGGAAAATATAAGTGAGGAAAAAATGGTATTACCACTGGACTTTAACCCAGAATATGAAGAAAACACAGACACACCTATTTGTACAGATAAACATGGTATCTACTTAATTCATGTGGGAAATGAAGGAATGCTTTCCTGAAATTACATACAGGGAACATACCAAAGACAACCTGACCTGCAGTATGTATTTGTGTGATACAGTTTTTAGAGCTGAAACACATTCTAATGAATTTTTAAAAAGCAGCTGTATTCAAGAGCAGTGAAGCTGCTATTTAGATAATCTTAGTTTTTAATTAGATAATCTTAGTTTGGAGCATTTAGCTTTAGACATTTTATTTTGATTTTACAATCTACAAAAGACTTGCTTTCACTGAAACAGCTGAGGTGTTCCTCCTCTTCAGTTTTTTCAAAATACACACAAGAAAGTTATACATGGGGACTCAACTACAGATTAACATTTGTTATCTGCTTCATCAGAGCCTTTTCACAGTCCTCAGTGATGAAGGCTTGCTACCAAGATATGCAGCTGGCTTTCTCTGCCCCTTCAGATAGGTACGGTATCTCCTGAGCACAGCCTACCAGGGTGAGGCCATAGCAATGAAAAGCTGCCAAGAAATGTATCTGGGTGTCTTGTTAAGTAAATTTTTAGAGCCATGAGGTTAGCCATTAAAAATGTTATTAGTTTTACTTCACTTTTAGTTTGTTATTGCACCACCTATGCTTTAATACCCTCTCTGCATACAAAGAGACAGGCTAAGATGCACTTACTGTCATTTGTAGATGTGCTTGATTTAAAAAAAAACAACACAGTTTAAGTATTAAACCAAATTTGCATTTTAAAATTAGTCTCTCTTCTTTAGTCTGCCTATGAATCTTTTGGGTGGTATAAAGCTAATGTTATTTAAGTACCTCATAAGATACAATTGCTTCCTAATCTTTCCAAAGCCTGTATTTTTTTGTCATAGCTCATATAGAAATACTTGAATTCTTCAAGATTGCCAGAATCAGAGCTAATTTTAAAAGTCTTTGTGTTTCTGGTAGACCTGTGCTTAAACTACCTGAGAGGGAAATGACATGGTTACCGCCTTTCTTATTATGTCCAAAGCACCATTTTGCAGATTTAAGTTTTTGTCAATAGATCATGGGCAATTTTCTTGTTCAAAGACATAATCTTCCCCTTGAGACTCCCTAGACTGATTAAAAATCATTATATGTAGTGCTTTGCACATACACTTCAATCCCATGAGAGTGAAACTCTAAAATGCATCAAGAAAATGTGGCAAGAAACCACAGAATACATTCTTTCAATAGCTAATATAGTGGAATGTGAACAATTCTAAATAGAGTAGGGATGTACTTATATCAAGCATTCTGTTCAGTGGAATTTGTCCTTTTCCAGCAAGAGCAAGGCCATACTCAATTCATACTTGTCATATGAGCTTTAAATTGATAAGAGATTTGAAAGGTTTCCATTACTGTAAGAAATTACTGGAAGTGAGGGTGCTTTTTCTGTTAAAAGTACCATCAAAAAAACATTAAAAACTATTTTCCAGAGTACTAACAAGAAATCTTAAATTTGTGTCAAGCTTGCTTCATGAATTACTGAAGAGCTTACTGCTGGGATCTGTAAACTAGTCTGCTTGGAAGTGAAGCTGAAACTAATTAATATAATTAACAGAAACCGTAGGGTATGGTAAAATACCCTGAAGACCTTAAACAGAAGGTGTTTTTTAAAGATGATTTCATAAAAAATAAGAAAAGTTGTCTGCATACAGAAATTGACTCTTCTATCTGTAATAAAGTAACTGATGTGCTCTAAATACATGGAATTGCCCTCTGTGTAGAAGCTGTTCCAAAATATTTGCTCTGTTTTGCAATGAATCTCTACTTCCTATGCATTACTGTTCACCTGCTGACCCAGTGTTGGTCATTCTACTCCATATGCAATTATGAACTGGCTCAGAACTGTCCTACTGTCATAGCAGATTTAGTATTAGAAAAGTATTTAGTACCAAAGTGTTGAACTTCATTAAAAAGTTTGGGTGCTTCATATTTCCTGACAATTATGTGGTACCTCAATAGAGAGCACTGTTCTATTCTTTTCTGCATCTTATGACAATTAAATGCACTTATAAGTATGACTCCAGGTTTACAGGGTAAACTGCATTGGTTTCTATATGGCCACTGGGGCATCCTCACATTGGACAGAAATTCAGTGAGTCAGAATAAGCTATATAAAACTTAATGTCTGACAAATCTGGCAGTGTTTTGAGCAGCTGAAATGCCTTATGAAAGATCCCTTTTCTATCTTAACTGTAAAGAAACACTACCATCTTTAGCTTGTATCCTACTTGTTTCCATTTTAACTCTATACTGGAACAATAAAACATATGTTGATTTAATTTTGATAACTTGGAGTACTGAAGTAAATATAAAGTGATCAGAGGAGCTCATTAGGATCAGGCAGCCTTCACTATTACCTGAAAGGTTCAGCACTCCAAGAAGCAGGAGTATTCTATAGTCTTTTAATGTATCATTGATCATCCATAAGCATCTTGTCATGTATGAATTCCAGACAGAAATCGGTTTGGTTTTTTTAACTCCTTGCATCTCCTGTTCAAGAGCCTGAAGTGTAATGTGTGTCCTGAGAAAGCTTGTTCACTTGCTGTCACTGAAATAATTCATTTACGTGGGGGTTTGGCAGCATGCATGCAGGGGCACCTAGGTAGGATGAGTAGGCTTCTGTCATCAAGCTATTGTTAATGAAAGGTGGCAAGTTCATATGACAAGCATTAATTGTACAGGATGAAAGCTCTTAAATTCTTTCACTATATTTAATTTTTATTATCTTTTTCAGGAATGTTGCTTAATTTGCAAGTTTATTGCTTTTCACATCCATGAATTTGTAGCCTTTTAAAATTTTTGGTGTCCTTTGGATATTCTTTTTGCCCAGCATAATGGTACATTCTGCATTACTGAATGATTTAGTTACAATAAATGAGTTAAGAAGTGCTGGAAAAGCTGATTTCAGCAACTGTGTCAAGTCTTGGATTTTGTATTTCTCTATTTATCAAGCCATTCAGACACTGGCCAAACTGATAAGAACAGTAAAACAGAACAGCATTTTACTCTTATCAAGGACAGTAAAACACAACAACCCAGCCTTGGAGAAATAGATAAAGGATGTAACCTAGACAAACAGAAGTCATACAAAACGCAGGATGCCAGCTCAGCTCTGGAAGGCTGGCAAAGTAGAAGTTGTGCAAAACAATGATATTGCCCTTACTCAGACACAAGGGTCAAGAAACAGCCACACAGAAAGGACACTGGACATTGAAGACAGATGCAAAGAATCATATAAGGACTTCTGAAAAGGGGTATGATTATGTCAAATAAAGTAATGCAAGCAGGGATAGCTAATGAATATACAATCAGTGTGTATTATATAAACTGTTCACATGACTTCCATGCCCTTGATTAGAGGAAAGATCCCCAGAGTGACCAGCATTCTGTAATAAAGGCCTGCTTTCTAATACTCAAAAATGTGTTAGAAAGTTTCTATCTGGCTGGTTTTAGTACCCAAACTTTGTCTAAAAGGTGTTCTTGTTTGTTTTGAAATCACATTGTAAAACTTTACTCCTGCTTAAAAGACCTAGTTTCTATCATAAATGAATCCATGGGCATAGAAAAACCATAGAGGTTTTTTTTAAATCTAGCAGCATTTTGCGGCTGATATTTTCTTTACCTTATATCTAGTATTTATCTCAAGACTTTTGCAACTCGAGCTAAAAATACAGTGAGATGATAAATATAAAACTAGGAAAAGAGTTAAGGAGTACAGGTAACAAACAGAAGCCATAGAGTAGCAGGAAGGCCATGACATAGTCACCACTGCAGGAGCATGGTGGTACAGCTGGCGTGCTGCACTGGATGGCTACAAGCTGCACTGGATGGCTACAAGCTCTTTAGAGGGAACAGGCAAGGAAGGAGAGGTGGTGGGGTGGCTCTGTACATAAGGAAGTGTTTTGACTTTACAGAGCTCAAGAACAGTTCAGTGCCTATGGGTGACAATCAGGAGGAAGGCTGAAAAGGCAAATATCCTGGTGAGAGTCTGTTATAGACCACCCAACCAGGATGAGGAGGTAGATGAACTATTCTACAATCAGATGGCTGATGTTTCATGATAGTCAGCCCTTGTTCTTGTGGGCGATTATAAACTGCCAGATGTCTGCTGGAAATACAACATCAGAGAGGAGGCACCTGAAGTGTCTGAAGATAACTTCCCAACAGAGCTGGGAAGTGAGCCCACTGGGGAAGCTGCCCTGCTGGATCCGCTGCTTACAAACAGAGAAGGGCTGGTGGGAGATGCTGTGGTTGGAGCAATCTTGAGCACAGCGACCCTGACACCAGAGTTTCAATACTCAGTGGAGTCAGTCTCTACCCAGGACTTCTGGAATGCAGACTTTGTCCTGTTCATGTTTAAACATGATCTTTATGCAAATGCATACAGGTGGTGAAAATAGGAATTTCCTTTCAGGTGAGAAAAAGGAATTTGCTGGCAGTGTCTCTCACAGACATTTCTATTAATGGTTAATGGTGATAGAGAGTTTTATCTAAATTTATGCTCTTTCCTGAGCAGGCAAACAGTCAAGTTAGGCAGCTTTATGGTGAAACCAGCTGCTAATAATTGCTCAGTGATTTGGTCTGTTTTGTTTTTGTTTTCAGTGAAGGGAGCAATCTTACCCCTGCTCATCATTACCCTGATTTCAGATTCAAGACATATGCACCTCTTGCCTTCCGCTATTTCAGAGAACTTTTTGGCATCAAGCCTGATGACTATTTGGTAAGAGCCTGCAGTTTTACTTTGAGTTACAAATTATTATACAGCATGCTGGTTTCATTGTGGCAGGAAAGGATTCTTAAAGGGTGCCCTTTAAGGGTGCCCTTTAATCAGTAAGAAATTTTCTGTGTGGAGGGGTATAAAAGTAGTGAATATATTTAATGTTTACAAAAAATTTAATTTTTTGAGATTATTTGTATAAAAAACCTGCTCTGTTAATTGACAAGAGCAACATCCATGTTATTCAGATAATTTTTCTGGAGAAGTTATGATCAGTAGTTGTGTGATTTATCAATTCAGTTCTAATTAAGTCCTTTTGTATGATTTGTGTTACTTATGCAGTTTATTACAAAGTGTGGTCTGCAAGTGTTCTTGTCTAGCTTTGAGGAACATAGATGGCAGACTAAAAATTAAGCCTTTTAGAATGCCTCCTTTGTTCTCTCTATTCCGTGAATTAAGACTTATTCTTTTAGTGTTCACTTGAACCAAGAAAAAAAGCTGCAAATTTGCGGATGTTGTAATAGCAGGCTTTACTTAATGGGACTGCTTTGTACACTGCTAGGACAAGTATCCATTATTTTATTTTTCCTGTAGTTTTTGGAAGGGTAGGATGAACGCTGAGCAGGATTTTCTTCTAGATGTTTCCCCGTCTTCTAGATATTTGCCCAATGTTCAGTTTGTTTCATGGTGGGTCACCCAAGAAATCAGAGTCCTGGTACAAATTAGCAACTTTATATGTCAGAGTATTATTGTACACTTCTTGGAATGAGTTTTAAAATATTTTGTTCCATTATTAAGAACAGTTTCTTTAAAACCAAAATAATTTTAAAGGGCTTTGCTGAATAAAAAAAGAAAAATTTATTAAATGGTTCTGAAATATTAATACACTACTACTACTAAATAAATTGGTTCTCTTGCATTCAGGTGTGCTGTAATGGCGTTTTCTTCCTATATAGACAATAAGCCTGAAAGCAAAACTTAGCTGGTTCTGCTTTTATTAAGTTGAATGTGGGTGTCTTCACGTGGGTGTCTTATTTTAATTCTTTAGTGCTATGTAAGGATTTTTTGTTACTTGTCCTCATGACCATAGTTATATATATAAAAAAGATAATTAATTTGAATTATAAATGGTAGGATTAGGGAAATAAAGTTGTTTGGGAATTTTATAAATCATAGTCATAGAATGGTTTAGATTTAAGGGGCATAAAGATGATTTATTCCAGATTTAGGTCAGGGACACCTTCCCCTAGACCAGGTTGCTCAAAGCCCCATCCAGCCTAGTATTGAACTCTTCTAGAGATGGGACATCTACAACTTCTCTAGACCACACACTCCAGCACCTCACCATTCTTAGAGTGAAGAATTTCTTTCTTACATTGACCACAACTCTTAGAGTGTGACCAATTCATTATCCACCAAGTGACCCATCCATCAAATGTAGAGACCAGGACATCATGAGTGACAGCAGTGTCATTATGTAATGTGTCATTTATCTTATCTCTTTTTATGGACTTGGCAAAAGCTGAAGTATGTGGGCTGTGTTGCCAGCTGCTAAAAAGACTGTGCTTCCAAGAGTAAAGTTGTTATCACCTGCAACTTCTTTTCCATCTAAGGAAGCCTTTGCAGTAGCGGAAATTAACATTTATACAAAGACTGCATACTGTGAATAAGATTTGTAACAGTCAATTTATGTACAAAGACTATTCCCTGAGGGAATTTCCGAGTAAAGGCAACTTATCGCAGAGTCTTTTTTAAACCTTGGCATGGGAAAACACACAAGTGGTATGTGGTAAGCAGTAAATAATTGTCCAGCTGTGGCTGAAGGGCATGTGAAGTAAAATAAGAAGAGTAGACATTACAGCAAGCATATGTGAGTTTACACTGTTAATTTGAAGTAACAAAGCTCAAGACATAAAGCTTCACCTTTTCCAAGGAGGATGAGCAGTAAAACACTGTAGGAGTCAGGATAACAAACATAAATACATTTGAACAGCTGGTAGAATTAAATTGTCACTGAAAACCTCATGGAGTACTGTCATTTTGCAGTGAAATGTCTTGATCATAAATACTCAGTTGTCAGGCTCTTGGGGTTTTCTTACTTTCTGGTTTTGATTTGCCTTTCAGAGGTGTCCAGTCAAAACTAGCTGGACCCTTTTTATAGCAGCATTTGGTGGGTGTACTTTTTTACAGAAATGCATACCACTGGAAAATGACCAACACAGAGTGTAGGTCAATGTCTTGTGCTTAGGTTGTACTGTTCTATCGAGCTTTAATGTTTAGGATAATTGCATTCAAATGTTTACTAGAGTGACAACTGCTCATGAAGATTTAAATATTTTGGCAAGAAAAATGCAGTTGCTGCAGTACAGCTGCTGATTTGCTCAAGAGGTTTGTAGTGTTATAGGTTGGCATGGTCATTCTGTCTGTCAAAGATTGCAACTACAGGATTAACAAGAAAGGATTTTGTATTAATTGGAATTGAGTAGAAGCAGGGAGAGGAGATATTTATATATCATGTAAAATTCTCTTTAAAATTGTAAGCCTTAGCTGGAACTAGGATAAGAAGATGCATTAAGGCAATGGCATGGGTTTATAGGAAACATGATTCTTTAGTTCAAGTGCTCATAAAAGGACATATTAGATTTTCAGGTATCTCTGTTTTGAAGTTTAATATAAACAGATTTTTCTATGGTTTTGAGCTTAATGTCTACCTCCATTTAATTTGAAAGAAGTTTGGAATAGTGGACACCTAATAAATATACATTAGTCTCTATATGAATATGGTTCTATTAGTAAGGGATAGTCTTTGGTATCTTTTTCCTCCTTAATGTGATTGTAATTCTTAATGTGTCCTGTGGAAGGTGAGGCCTCTATGAATATGCAATATGGTGGTCCTTAAAATTCCAGTTTTTCTTGCTTACTGGAATTGAGATTTTTTTCTGTTTCAATTGGTTTTCAATCATAAAAAATCATAGTAAAATATTTTAAAAACTAGTAACTGTACTAAAATTAGTAGCTATAGCTATACCAATTTCATCAGTCTAATAGTTTCAATCCCAGTTGCACAGAATAGAATTTGCCTACTTATCTATAATGAGAAGCATCTCCTCCCAGTTTATTTTTCTACCATCTTGTATCTGTTTCTTTCAAGAAATGGAAGTGAAAAGAAAACAGTTCAAGTGAAAATGTCTTCTCAAAGTCTTTGACTCAGAATTTGCTATGACAATTTGCTGACAGCATGGAGATTGACTCCTTCAACCTCAACCATAGGCTTCTCTCCAAAGGAACATTCGCCTGTTGCTTTGGGACATGAAGAGGGATCATATGCTCAGCTGCCAGATACTCTTCCATGGCTGTGCAGCATGGCCTGGGCAGAGTGATCTGCCAAACCTCAGCCAGCAGCAGTAGTGTTGTACCTGATTCTCTTGTGCCTGCTTGAGCCTGCAGTTCTTCATATTAAACTTGTGTTTGGGTAATGCATGCATTGACAGTGAAAAGCAGTTTTTGTCTCTTCCAGTACTCAATCTGCAGTGAACCTTTAATTGAATTATCCAACCCAGGTGCCAGTGGGTCCTTATTTTTTGTAACTAGTGGTGATGAATTCATCATCAAAACAGTTCAACACAAAGAAGCTGAGTTTCTCCAGAAGCTTTTGCCAGGTTATTATATGGTAAGTAATTTAAGGGTGTATCTTATCTCTATTTCTCCTATTTCCTGTCACATTTCTGAAGATTCAATTTCATTTGTCTTGAAATATTTCACTGGTTTTATCTGTACTTTTTGTAATATTTTTTACATTTTTACCCTATTACTTCATGCCCTACACACCCAACAGAAAGAATATATATAAATCAATAATATATTTAAGATAAGAATTGGTATCTTTTAGCATTCAAACTGAATGTCATAATCTAATTTGATACCGAACTTTGCTTCTAATAAGCTAGTAACAAAATAAGGTTTCTAAATTTCTAATTCAGTTTTTTTTTCTCCATTTTGTGTTTGTCTACCCTCTGCGTTTCACTCAGAGTGGACAAAGAAACTAGACCGGTCAGTTTCCCTTTTGTTTCTGACTACTTCTGATTTTCATTTCTCATGTATTAAAGTAATGATGAAAAAGATATTTTAATCCATGTAATTTGTTCAATACTTAATTTTTAAATTGAGCTTTTTGAGGGCTAATTCTAAGTCCATTGTATTGGGTTTTGTGTGTCATCTGAAGAGAAAGCCATTGATTAAAAAGTAAGAAGAATTTATTTTTTTTTTTAACAAAAGCCACTCATATATGCAAACAGATATTCTTCTGGGTGATACATGGAATTTTCGGTTATTAGTCCTGTGACTGATTTACTCACTTTCTTTTCTTGCTTTGTCTTCTGAAGTAAATACTTAAAAAATTACCCTCTTGCTCATACTAAAATTGAAGAATGTTGTCATTATTGCACTAAAGTAACATGGATTCACTGTGGGTTAAAAAAAAAAAAAAAAGAAATAAAAAGTGTGTACTGACACATCAAAAAGGACAATGGTAGCAGGTACCTTTTTGTTGTCCCTGATCATGATAATCCACTCAGCATAAGTTTGCATTATTGCAAGTACATATAAGGCCAGTTTTTATTGTTTCTGGGAACTTCCTCCCTGCTATGCAATTGTTTCCAAAGTACAAAACTTCAATCACTATGATTATTTCTGTGAAAGTGCTTGCTTCTGATAGTTGTATACTGTGATTTAGTAAGACCCGAAGTAGTCTTGCCCCTTCTTCCTTTTTCATGCCAAAGACTGAGAACAGTTGTATTCAGGACAATTTTCTCTCTCACCTCTGTTATCTACTCCAACCTAATTTATTTTTCCTGTTGTGGAATTTTGATTATTTCACACTTTTCTGTTCTGATGGTCAGTTGTGGTCCTGTTAAGACCTCACAGTCCTTTGAAAATAACTTAGTAATTTGGCACTAAGTGTGGGTGTGTAAAGCCTCATGCAGAGAGGGGTTCTGTTTTTCAGAATCCAAGTCAAGACAATGAGAACTACATCTGACCCAAACTCCTTGCAGCAGGTAAAATGTAAAGGTTGTTCAGGTCAGAAAAAATGAAATTAAGTCTTTGGGATACTTTTAGATTTGGCCTAGTCTGTTCTTTCCTGTGAGATGGAGAAACCTATGATAAATGTAGTTACTGCTCTGTTCTTGTCCCCTGTAAGTTCCGGGCAAAAAGGCAGTGCCTGTGCTAGCTTTCTGGAATAGAAACCCACAAAAATAATCAACTGGTTGAAAAACTATGCCGAATAAGAAAACATCCACATCTTTCTTCATGTCTGTTAATGTCCTTCACTGCTAAAATAAACTCCCTTTCTTAAGCATGGAAGCTCATTGAAAATAGATATATCTAAAACCTTCTCTTTTGTTTTAGAATCTGAACCAGAATCCAAGGACTCTTCTTCCCAAATTTTACGGTCTGTATTGTGTTCAGTCAGGAGGCATTAATATTAGAATTGTTGTCATGAACAATGTTTTGCCACGAGCCTTGAAAATGCATTTCACATACGACTTGAAAGGCTCTACATACAAACGAAGAGCATCAAGAAAAGAGAGGGAGAAGTCCAACCCTACATTCAAAGACCTGGATTTCCTGCAAGATATGCATGAAGGGTTGTATTTTGACTCTGAAACACACAGTGCACTAATGAAAACACTGCAGCGGGACTGTCGGGTGAGTTTATATCTAAACGTCTGTGTTCACCCTCTGCTCTGAATTTACTTAGTACAGGTTATTTGTTATAAATAGTGCTATTTAAGGAGGGATAACTATGGATGTCAGAGCACTGATGAAGCCTGTATTTTAGTTGAGCTATTGTGATCTGAGATCATAATCATGGAATAGTCATAGAATAGAGTAGTCATAGAATAGAATAGAGTAGTCATAGAATCATAGTCATAGAATAGAATGTCCATGTACATTTTGAACACCAACAGGCTTGGGACCATGAGCCCTTCCCTCACTGCAGGACTGGTTCCAGTGCTTGAACACTATATCTCTGAGGAACTTTTTCTTCTATCCACTCTGAACTTCCCCAATGCATCTTTAAGCTTTTCCCTTGCATCCTATCACCAGGCACCAGAGACCAGCACCACCCTTTCTGCAACCCTCAAACCTAATATCCTCCTCTGCTCCTCACAAATAATGTCCTGTAGTCCTTTTGCCATCTTTGTTGCCTTACTTTGGACATGTTCTAATATTTTATATCCTTCTTACACTGTAGTGCCCAAAACTGCATGCAGTTCTTGAAGTGAAGCTGCACAAATGCTGAGTGTAGTGGGACAATCACCTTTTTCAAACCAGGTGGCTGTACTGTGCTCAGTGTACCCCAGGATACAGCTGGACATTCTGGACACCAGGGCACATTACTGACTTATTAAGTTTGTCATCTAGCACAACCCTAATTTCCAGGGCTATCCCTCTATTTCTCTGTACATCCAGGATTACACTGACCCACCTGTGGCAGTACAGATTAATACAGGAAAGAAGTCCAGTAGATTTGATGATGATGAGAATTTCTATTAATTTGGAAATATTAATTACTTTTTTCTCAGGGCATAATTATCACTGTGGAACCCTTATGATAAACTGATATGATAAACTGTATGTAGAGCTGCTGTGAATTTGTCTCTTGGTTAGCTTGGAATGGGAAAGCAGGCCTAGTGGCAGCAGTCTTATTTTTAGAGAAAGGTAATTTCTTCCTCAGCTGAAGAAAAAGCTGTCATATAAAAAGCTGTCCTATCATGGCTCTTTGAGAGAACCTGGGTGAATGGAATCAGTTCCTATAATGGACAGAGAATTGCTGTGAAATGTTTTTTGTTTTGTTTTGTTTTTTCCTGTAGCATGGGTAAGAAAATATAAAGTAGGAAAAAGGAGACTCCCGATCTCTCAGAGCTTCCCAGAATTCTTGGTGTTTTGGAGAGAAAAAAATTTGCTTTGTCTGAGGGAAACTGTAAGAATTTCATAATAAAAAAGCAAAATGGGTAGTCTGAACTCACCACATAGAAGAGACATCCTGAATGTCAGAGTTTGTTGTTCACTGCCACCTGTGGTACAAGATGGAAAGCATTGTTTTGGCCCATGAATAGAATTTTTTGTTTAACTATCACAGAAGTCTGCAATGCCTTATGATTGGTTTGTAAAGCTGTGTGACCTAATGTTCAGCTGCATATTCAGCATGAGACGTTTATATAACACGACACATTGTTCTCTCTGTAGCCTCTTGCTGTGAGTATTTCCTGAGCTCCTACCATGTGTGATGACACAGAATGCATCAGTATGTCACATCTGGGGATCTGGATGCCTTTCTGTGCATCCCCCACTTGTCCAAGGTTACTTACCCAGTCAAAGCCTGGGGGAATCTATTGTATTGGAAATAATAGAGGGAATCTAAAAGATGGAACTGAACTGAAAAGTAAAAACAGGAATCAATCAGTTTTTGCATATAAAGGGCCTCCTATTGATTCTTTGAAAGTCTGGGAAAATTCCTGCTACATGTTATTTGAGTGCTAATACAATTATTTTCAGTGTATATCTTAAATACACAACTCTAAAGTTAGTCTAGAGTTCTTAAAGGCCCAGTTAAATTTTACAATATTAAAAATAAAGAAGAAAATTATCCTAGAGTAATCAGTGTATTTACATAAATACACATATACACAGTGAAGTATATGTCTGTGTGTAACTGTAGATATACGTATATACACACACACTGAAAGTTATATGTATATAAAAAACATCTTTTTCTATTCAAACAAGTCTTACTCTGTTGTAAAACAGAAGGAGCAGACACTTTATCTTTCATATAGCTGAATTTGCTCAGCTAATACAGTTGGATCTGACTACCTGCCTTTTACTTCTGCCTTTAAAAAGACTGAAAATATTCCCTCCATTTTGTGAAAAGGACATGAGTGTTGCCTCTGCTTTTTTCTGCCCATAAGGTATTTGGATGGGTAGTGTGAGTGATAACTGACCAGCTTTTTAGGACTTGAAAACTTGTCATCTCTTTTTACCACTCCAAAGTGAGAAAGTGAGTGTAGGCACTATGCTACACTACACTGATTCTTGAAATTAAGAATTCATTAATTTTTAATAATAATAATAATAATTTATTATATAAAAATCTGATAAATAAAATTAAGAAAGAAAATTTTTGACCTTTCCAGTATTTCAGGACTAAGAAATTCACTTCTGTGTTGCTTAAATTTGGATTGTGTTTCCATTGCTCATATTTGCAATCAGAATCAGGAAGCAATGGACTTTTCCTCTACTTCTTAAACATAAACATCCCTGGATGCTAGCCCTTCTCCTCCTTAAGATCCATTGCTAAGTTCAGAGCCTTGGCAGAATTTCCTGGTAATGAAGGATAGTGTTGTTGGGGACCTGCTATGGTCTGTGATTGCTGCCACTGACTCTCCTGCCCTGTTCAGCAATGGACCCATGTTTTCCTTGGTCAGCTTTTCTCTGTGTCTCAGTATTCCTTGCCAGTCTCAACTCTATCTGGCCTTTGGCTTACTTGATCACAGCTGCTATCCCTAGATGCCCAGACAATGTTTCTCTATTCCTAGACTAGGAATAGAGTCTGTCTGTCCTCACCTGTCCTGTATGCTGGCTTTTCACATTCCAGCTGTGCTGTGGCTTCCTGGCTTAGCTGAGTTGGCCTCCTGATACATCTTCTCAGCCAACACAGACTGTCTTGACAACTGACACACAGCTTCCTTCCTGAGGGAATGCAGTGCTGCAGTGGTGGACCACTGCTGGAGTATCAGTTCTGGCCTGTCACACCTCCTGGTAGTGCTGGTGAGGAGATGCATGACCTGCCCAGTTAGAGAATGGAGCTGAGTTGCTTGTGGTGATCCTTCATGGGCTGGTGCCTCCGGATTATCTCTGCTGGGACAGATACAGGTTGATAGAATTGTTCAGCTCCTTCACCCCTTGCTTGTTTTGTTCACACTTGAGGTGACAAGGTCTGAAAACTTTGCTCACAATTCATTTTGCATTGTTTGCATCTTAACCTAACCAAGGAGTGCTACATATTACAGTGTTCCTGAAGATGGAACATTCATGAGTTTATCATGTATACGATGTACACAAAAGAAAATTTGAACTAGCTTTCAAATTCCAGATTATTGCTGATACTTACTGTAGCTATCCTTTTCTTGCCTTGTTGGAGATGCAGTAACAATTAATCAAATTGTGGTCATGTATTTTTTAAGAGCAAAAAAATAATTTGAAGATGCTTTTACTATTGAGAAATGAATGGCTTTTGCAAGCCTGCATTTTACCTTTACGGCAAAGAACACTGGACTTTTCTCAGGAAATTACATTCCTGAGAAATTAAAAGTGACTAACTAAGAAGCCTGTAAAGACAAGGAAATTTAAAGAGTGTCACACCTCCTAAATTTGAGATTTGGGCATTATTTTCATCACTAGTGTTTTAGCCAGTTTCTACAAAAGTTTTGTGGTGTGAATGCACATCTATTTGGTGCTGTAGCAACTGGGATGGAGACCTTGTACAACCAAATTTATCCACAGAATTTTTCAAATCCTTAGTAGTGTATGCAGGGTGTGTTTTAACCTTTTTTTTCTACCTCAAGGCGTCTACACAGATAATTGTTTAAGCCAAATAACTTCAGTGACCTATTCTACAGCATATCCTTAAAAACAGTAGTGTTGGCATAACTTAATGAAATATTAATCTGCAGCATAGGACAGAAATAAAAGATGGCATGATGCAGCATACTAATCTTACTTGAAAGGTCTGTCAGAAATGGTAGTTTGAGGGGAATGACCATAACATGATGCTGTAGATCTCTTGTATCTTTGTATATTATTGCTCTCATAGTACCAACTGACATTAGGATTTTCTTGTTTCTTTTACTTGTAAAATCAGAATCCAGATTGTTAGTTTTGGAGTTGTTGGTTAACAATGCATTTTGAGAATTCTGTTGAAATAGGAAGTGATTCCACATATGTTTTGGTGGGAATGTGGTGATTCATTTTATTGGGATAGATTTTTTCTAAGCCAGACCCAATTTTAGGCACTGACAGTTGTGAACTCGTTGCAAAGAAACATTTATTTTGTGAGACAGTCCTTTAATTTGTGTTTATTTCATGTATCTTATAATGTTGAAGAGTAATTATTGATTTGTTGTAAAATCATTCGTCTTTCTACTGTGTTAATTCTTACGTTGCTTTTCCAAAATGCTTGTAGGAGAAGAAATACTTCCTTGCATAGTTATCAGTTTAATACTTGCATTAAATAAGCTTGTAATTCTTTTGAGTCATATTTTTCTTGACCCTTTCATGAAAATGATCTGATTACATTTTTGCATGCTGTTTTGTATGGATAACAAATGTAAATGCAGATTTCTCTGTCAGATATTATGTAGTTTGGGCTGGCTGCATATAAAATAAAAATGACATTTCATGTCAGAAATACTTGTTTTGCTGTTAGTCACTGCCTGAGATAGTGGAGCATAACCAAGTCTAAGATGATTCACAGAATACTTTAACATCTCATTAGCTCTGAGAAAAGATAATCTGATTCAGAAAGTTAATTTTTCATGTTCTGAAACAACATATTTTGTAATGCCATTTTACTGTGGGTTTTCATGTAGTATGAAACAAAATAATGCTTAAGGCTACAAGGGGTGAGTGTTGCTTGCCATCTGCAAGTTTTCAGAGCAGCTGAAGTCAGCCTTGACAGTAGTACTTAGTGACCAAGTGGCAATACTGCGTTGACAGAATCTGTGTAGCTAGTGAATTAGCACCTATAATAAATATTACCAAGAAGAACAATTTAATGTTAAGTTAATGAACTGAAAGTTTACTTGTCATTTTCAAATACACTACTTGTTAGTACACAGCATGATTAAGATCATTCTTGCTGAAACCCCACAGTGTCATTTTGCTAGCAAGGTATAGGTCAGAATGGTTACATGGGTTTTTCCTCCCTTTAGCTACACAAATAGTGTATTTCTAGGAGTTTATGTCAATTTCTAGTGATCTCACATTTATAGAGTAAGGTGTTTTGCAGGGCTTTCTCTTTTGCTATGAATATAGCCATGAAATACTGCAATTTATTTGAGTGGATTTTTTTCATTAGATTAGTTTATCATTTTGGTGCCTTTGTAGCAAAAACTTGCTGCTGCATCTCAAAAACAGTCCAAAAATCATCAAAAGTATCTGCAAACCTCAGTGCAGGAAAATACTTGTGCATTTTTATATTCTCATAGAATGTTACATGTCCAGAAATGTCTTGATGTTCTGCATTTTGTAATTTGTCCTTGTTGAAACAGATTATTTTGTACAACTGTGTGTGCAAAATATTGCTTGCATATTTTAAAATTGTCACAGTATTTGAAATATTAATGAAGACTCATATGTGTGAACCCTTCAGAAATATTCAGCTGTAAATCCAACTGATTTACTTTTATCAAGAAGTAAAATGGCTGTCTTAATACAGACTGAGGAGTTTGAGACAAAGTTCTGTTGAGAGCTGATTTATGAGATTCTTCCTTGTTATCCTGGTTAATTATTTCTTACCAGAAGTTTCATTAGAAACAAACAGGGAACAAAACATGCTTAGATATGGTCACAAAGGTTCATTTGCGTAAGGAGTGGTTGGTTTGGTTATCACATATCTAAGGGGAAGTAATCAGAACTGTGCATGAAAGCTGTAGGCAGACAGGGCCAGATAATGTCATGACATCCTGAAGACACTTTGTGGGCAGTACAATGCCACCCCACCTCTGAGTAGGGTCATGAACAGAGTGTTTGATGGATAAGGGTTCTTATGCTGTGTGCTGTTTATAACAATTTGTACTGCAGTTAATCCATTGGATGTGAAGGTGTTTCAGTCTGATAATGGACTGTGATAACAAAATAGCTTGTTTTTTGATGTTTTTCAGTAATCCTACACCAAAATCATAAATTGTCAAGGCACAGTCTGTTTTACTCTACACGTAGTTTGGGTTTAAGTGGCAGCGATGAATTGATGTACTCAGAGGAATTAAATTTATTACATAAGAGGTTCCTGTGGAAGAAGGAGCAGCATATTATAGTACAGCCTCCCATGAGACTACATCCAATTCTAGACCTAGGTTATGTAATTAGTGCAGTAAAATCATGTCTCTAATGTGAACTAATTCAAAATGCAGTAAAGGATATGTTGAAGGCAGAGCTGTCAGCAGTAATTCATGAATGTAAAATAAATGTGGCAATGCTTTTCCCAAGCCTGACTAGCCACTGTTCTGGTTTCGCATGAAAAGTGTTGCTTACTGTACTACTAAGGCGTTACTTTTCAACCTACCCATAATTTACTTTCAGCATTTGATGGAGAACATTTGATTACATATTTTTAATGAATACATGATAATGTAATTTCTTTTTGAGAAAGTCTGAGTAAAGGGTAGCTAAAAGTAAGCAATAAAAAATAAATTTAGAAGTTTTTTGTCAGCAAGTGCCTTTGTACCTGTTAGCCATGCAATTTGTGCCATTTATGATAGTAAACCACCAACATTTCCACACAAGACATAATAAAATTTCAGGATCTTGTGGTTAGAATACACTTTCTTGTTGCATATGAAATCCTCTGTGAGTTCTGTCATTAGAAGATGCTCTGTCATTAGAAGATTCTGAGGACTACTAAGGGCATACATTAGCAGATCTTTTCTTGTTCCATTTGAGCTAAGGCACAGCTGTGTAGGATCCCTGTGGGTAAGAGCAACCCATGGTGTTAAAGTCATTCTTTGAGACTGAGAATCAGGTCTGATTTTATGCCTTTCTACATTTAGATTACAGTGTGTTATGCTTTGTTTCATCACTGCTCTGGTTATCCGAGCAATGAGTATTTTTCCAGCAATTAGGGTAGGTGGTATAAAAGCCTTATGATTAGACATACAGGTCCATATGAAGTTATTGATTTATTGCCATATAGTTTTTAAACCTACGCAAGTGCTGAAATTGCATTTTACTTTTTTTTCTTTTCATTAAGAGAGAGGATGTTTCTGCTTAACCAAAAATACTCATGCTTGGATAATCTTCATAAAAAAACTTGGAATCTTCTCTTATCTCTGTAAAATCACTTTTTTTCTTGTTCACATAAAAAGATGTACTATTGCCTCTTGATTCTGTGACAAAAATTGCACCATTATCTTTGGGCACTATGTGCCAAAACATATGAATCACGGCTGAGCTGCATGAGGTAAAGGAGAGGTGAGTGGCACAGCATACCCCTCCTGGCTGTTACTGGTGTTTCTCCCTCCACTTAGTAGTGCCCTTGTGTAAGGCATTCAACACAGCTGCTGTCTGACATTAAACTGTTGCTGTGAACAGTTTGGTTATGTTACTAGATATGTTACTAACTAAAGCAGCTTGCTGTAGTTCATGTTTGGGTATTGACTTAAGCTGCATTGCCTTTCAGTGACAGCATGCCAGACTTCGTAATGGTGTGGTTGACTAAAAACAAATTAAAGTACTTCTGTGTGAGATAGAACATGCTGCCAGAGACAGAAATGGTTGGTAGAGCTAGAAGAGAAGGCTTATTGATTAAGTCACACTTCAGAAGTAAAATTTGTCTTTTGAGTTTAGATAGTCACTATTTAGTGTAGTATAGAGGTGCGTGATTTTTGTACTCCAGTCCCATCAGCTGCTAATAAGAGAGTGTCAACAAAAAAATACTTCTGTTGACATTTGAAAGTTCTCCAAGAGTATGATCTCTGTTATAAATAGGAGGTGAAAGGGAGATAAGAGAGGAGTACAGGCAAAAATGCTCTGGGAGATCTGGAATATGGACTAGAGATAATCTTAAAAATGTGTTGTTCATAAGTATATGATGGAACCATTAATTGATTATTTGCTATAAAGGAAAAGGTGCTGCCTGGAATTATTTTCCTTGACTACAAAATAACATCAGGTTACATTTCAACTATGCATCTTTCTTTCCCACTTGTTACAAGAGTATTCAGCTAATTAGATAACTGGCACTTTGACTTGTGTGGGATAGTAAAAGGTTTTTGTTTAACTGTAATTTCACACTTCCTGATAAGATAAGCTTGTGCCTTGAGAGCCTGCTTTCACTCAGGTTTGTGAAATGCTGCTGTGTAATTCTTTTGTGGTTTCTTTGGTAGGTTCTAGAAAGTTTCAAGATCATGGATTACAGTCTGCTTCTGGGGATCCACATATTGAACAGTAACATAAAGGAAAAAGGAGAGTGTTCCCGGAGTGCATCAGATGCAAAACGCCATGGAGGGCAGAAAGTTCTGTATTCCACAGCAATGGAGTCTATACAGGGCCCTGGGAAATCTGGAGACTCTGTCACCACAGAGACAACAAACACGTAAGTGCTGTAACCTGCTCTTAAGGTTGCTATTAAAAGTATTGACAGGGAAAATATTAATGAGTACACTGCATTCCAGGAACTGAAGGAGCCTTTTTTTGAGCCTTTTTTTTTTTCCAAAAGCTGCATCATCAAGATTTGCCACAAAGTATGAAACTGGAACGTCAGTCAGTAGAATGGCCATCTTTAAATATGCAATAGTTCAGTGTGACTTGCATATGCACATGTGCATTCTTTTATAAAAAAGGTGTTATTAGACAGCTATTACAAGAGTCCCAACTATAATATAATTTTATCTGAACCGGTCTGGTGAGACCAAAACAAAAACTATAAATTAACATTGAAATGGATATTCCTACAGGGGTTGTTTTCATCTTGAAGTAGTATATTCAACATATATAATGATATCATCAGCCACTGAAGTGCCAGTCCTATATTTCCTGAGATTAAGAACTGATGTTTTTCTGTCTACCAAAAACTTAAATAGAAATTTGCCTATATAGACAATCATTATTCTGCAGTTTCCTTCCTAATATATTAAGTGCTGTGAAAGCATTATCATCACCATTCAGCATTACATCTAATCAGTCCTTTATTATAATTAGGATTTAATTTCAAATTAAGGATTTACTTTGCTCCTGGTTCTCAAAGGAGTGGTGTAGGTAAATATAATTAATGATATAGAAATCTGCGCTTAAGCCTACAGCAAACAAGTGAATTATGATATTTAGTATTCAGTGAGAGTTTCCAGCCACTGAGAACTCTAGACTATAATTAGACAGAGCTTTATTTTACTTGGTTTTTACAACTCACATTCACACAGAAGATGGCCAGTGCTTTTGTATGATGACAGAGATATTGCACTAGCTGATCTCCCAGACCACCTGAGCTAATATACTGCTACTCAGGTCCTGACAAGTGTAGTCCTTCCTTGGTTCCTTTGCACTGCCTCTCTCATACTGACACAGTGGTAGTGGATCAAAAAACAGTGCTGAGGTTGTAAAATGAACCATTTTTCTAGGTCTTGGAGTAGGAAGAGAGGGTCTTAGAATGACGGTTCATGGCTCAGTACAGACCTTAGACCAACTGGAAGCCCATGTTGGCAGGATTCTCAGCTTTATACTGTTGCTTTATCTGTCAACTTTCTGCAAAGAAATTTTGGAAAAGCATAGTAATACATAATTTTTAGTGAAAAATATATTAAACAACCTTTTCAGACTTTGATTAATGTGCAAACTCTCTGTGATTTATTACCTATAAAGTGAGAAAATTCTCCCTTATCTAAAGTTACTTATTTTCCTTAGCAAGAAACTGATGCATACTTTCTTCCAATATTCAGATCATCTGAATATATCCATCTAAATAATATCTTAAAATATTTCTCCTTTTTAAATGATGGATATTTACTAGTGAATCCCAGATACTTAAAATTTTCTACTTAAAATCTGTTGCATGCTAGGTGACTCACATTTGGCTGACTTTGCACTGTGGCATCTGGCTTAAATATTGTCTGTTCTTTGGGTTGACAAGTAGGTACAATATAACTGGTAACTGGTGATCAGAGATGTCTTAAAAGATATTCTAACTATGTTGTTTC
The DNA here is from genome assembly GCF_963662255.1 of Cinclus cinclus. Taxonomy (NCBI): domain Eukaryota; kingdom Metazoa; phylum Chordata; class Aves; order Passeriformes; family Cinclidae; genus Cinclus; species Cinclus cinclus. The sequence continues at coordinate 50,921,060 of NC_085084.1, forward strand.
TCTTAGAATGGGAGGTATTCCAGCAAAAAGCCATAAAGGTGAAAAGCTGCTTTTATTTATGGGTATTATTGATATTCTCCAGTCTTACAGGTAAGGTGAACTTCAACTTTCAATGGATTTTCAGTGAGCAAAATATTCTGAAATTACCAGTAAAAATAGAAGTTTTATAAAGCAGTTCTGATTTAGTTTTTTGCACATTTAGGTTAATGAAGAAGCTGGAACATTCTTGGAAAGCTCTTGTTTATGATGGGGTAAGTAGATCTTATTATTTTTTAAAACGGCTGATATTTTAGCTGGTGGGCCTTTGACCCATGTTGACCAGGAAAAATCTAATTCTGGTATATTTGTAGTCTAACCTCACCATGTGGTTTGACCTTCTGCTGAAATCTTCCCAATACATGCTCTGATTTTATTTGTTGAGCTTTCAAATAACAATTAATAATATTAGTTTGTCCTTATAACTTACACAAGTGTTGCCACCTAGCAGAACATTGACGAATCTGTAACTGAAAAATATACATAATTTGAAAAAATTCATTTCAAACGCTTGGAAGATTTTGCACAATATAGCTGTATAATTCATAACTCATAATTTTATAAATTAAATACCTAAAAAGTTCTTGAAGAATTAACCTTCAAAAGGGAAAAAAAAGCAGTGATGATTCAGTAGTTTTGTTAAGCCTAAAATGCATAATATAGTTTGCCTGAGGTGTCCAGCTTCTTTCTTGGAAACTTACTTGTAATGTACTTGTGGAACATGTGACTGAGATGTTTTTCAATCTTGTAGGATACTGTTTCAGTTCACCGACCTAGTTTTTATGCAGACAGATTTTTAAAGTTTATGAATGCAAGAGTTTTCAAAAAAATTCAAGGTAAGAATGTAGTGACTTCTACTCTTTTAGATACTTTTATAATCATAATTTTATAACGCTCTTGTCTTGGCAAGAAAACAAGCTTTTCTTCAACATCATGTAGCACTTTCTTAGCTCTAGTCAAGAAACTAAACTTCTGGCAGTTGGGATTTTACTCTATTAGTAAAACTACAGACAATTATGTACTATGTATTTTTGTCACATCAGGGCTGTCTAAAGTAGGCTTCAGGTGGCCACCTAGACACTCTGTCACTCACCCTCTTCAACTAGACAGGGAAGAGTTATAACAAAAGGCAGGTGGGTTCAAATAAGGACAGGGAGAGATCACCGACCAATTACTATCCCAGGAAGAACTGACTCAACTCAGGGAAATTAATTTAGAGTCTTGCAAATTAAAATAAATAAATCTTTAGAGACACCTACTTACACGTTTTTCCCATCAAAAGTTCAGATCAAGTTTTATTTTCACTACCTTTTCTACCACTGGAAGTTGTACTGGCCTTTGTTGCTCTGCATGTTATCTAAAGATGATACCATTTTCCTAAAGACCAATTGACCTTGTGAACTCTTAGCCTCCCCATAGAAACCAGTTTAAAAGGCCTGGCAGATCAGAACAACAAACATGATTATGTGTAAAGGCATAAGAAAGAAGAGGGATAACTGATAATGCAACAGAAGGCAGAAATGTGGGTGATAATTATTTTGTGAAATCCTAAATTTGAAAAAGATAGCCAGATGAAAGGAGAAGGCTGAGAGTACCTATACTAAAACAATTAAGATCTTTTAAATAGAATGAAGGAAACTTTAAAAAAAAAAGACAAAATTTGATTTAACCCCAAGTAGTGATTCCCTGTATGCATGATATGTTATGACAGCTTTTCAGGAAAATAAGACTTATTGTGAGTCTTTTAAATATTAATGAATTGATGGATGATTTATCTATAAATTGACTGTGCTACTGAAAGAAAACTCAGTCTGAAGTGTTGCAAGTGCAGAGAAGGATGGTGATGGGAGACAAAAGAGACCTGGACAATCTTGAGAAATGGACACATGGGAGCCTGACCAGGTTCAACAAAGCCTGGAAAAGCTTTGTGCAAAGTGTTACATCTGGGCTGGGGCAACCCCTGGTTCCAACACAGTCTGGGGGATGAACAGATGCAGAGCAGCCCTGGAGAGAAGGACTTGGAGTGCTGGTGGAAGAGAGGCTTACTAGAAATTACCAGAAATTACTACAAATACTAGAATAAATTAACAATTTAAAGTGTTGAAAGTTAAATCCTTTGGAAAAAAATTGATTAATAATAAAATAAAAGAATCTGATGTTATGTGACAAAATGTGAAGCAAAATTCACCTCAAAAGAGGATGGAGTCTCCTGAGACTCAGTTCTTTTTAAATCTTAGAATAATTTTGCCAAAGAACAGGTGGGAGTTCTGCTGTCCAAGACAATTATTGAAGGAACTCTTCTGTATTGGTAAAGAATAAAGTGTGTCTGCTCCTTACTACTTGATACTCCTGTTTGACAAAATAAATGCCATATATTTTACCTCAACATCTGAGTCTTTTTTTCCCTATTTATTTCTAATTTTGACTGCTAGATTTGTTCCAGGACAAGACACAACCTGATCCATATTCAAAGTTTACAATGTACAATTAAAGGATATAATGCCCAATTTTCTTTGATCTTAATTAATCTATATCATTTTTCCAGGCTGTTAACCTAAGTATCCTACTCTTATTGATCTCCTCTGTATACAGGGCTGTTAATGTGCTTTTATGCAGATTAATAGTTCAAATGCATTATTATTCTTTCATAAAAAATTGGGAGTGTTCCTGTCTTCAGGAACATTATTTCTAAGCTTTGAGTCAGACATTTCAGTTTAAACACTTAAGCCCTGTTCTGAATCTGTTTTTTTTTTTTCCCCTAGTGCACAGAACAACCATGCATAATTAACAACAAAAACTTAATAAGAGGGTTTAGCCTTGGGCAGAGGCTAGCTCACCAGCTACTATGTTACTTTTTAAAAATACCCTGGAACTATGTATCTGATTGTTTTTTCAGTCTTTAGCCAAGTGAGATGATGTGTTTAATTTGAACTTCATAGTAAAGCAATGAAAGAAGTATTATAGTGCATCTGAAGTAACTCTGCAACCAATGCATATGGATCAGCAGCCAGCAGCTGAAAAACACTAAATGAAATAGCTGACATCTTTCTGGAGAAGAACTACAGATGGGGGTCATGGTTCAGTAGTAGTGGCAATAATCAGTTCTAGAGTTTAATTCTAAATACTTTTTAAATAGGCAGGCCCTGCTAAGAATTATAAAAGTGGTGCTGATACCTGAATGTGTAGGCTATCAAGGTTTTGGAAGTGTTTATTGTACCCAAAAGAAATGCTTGACACATAAGTCTGAAGTGGAAATTCTGCAGTATCATTGCATAGAAGAAGTTAACAGCTCAAAAGAATGATTATAACCTCTCAGAATACTCCAAATGTCTTTTCCATTTTCCTATTTTCTGAGGGTTTTTTTCTGTATCATTCTCTCTGATGACATGGGTTGGTACTCCATGGGAGCTTTTTAACTTAGTGTTGCCAGTGATTTGACTTATTGTCCTATAGTAAGAAGTAAGAAACTGAAAAAGACAAAAGTACTTCTCTTGCAGATGAAATAACAATACCTTTCACTCTAGTTTTAATGTAATGTTTGTTAAGTAGGTTTCTGGACAAGTTCTTCATCTGTATTCAAAACCTAGACTTTCTATATGACTTAATTTTTCATATGCTGTTAAAAATGTGTTGGAAGATAAGATGACATCATTCAACACTTTTGTTCATTTGGTAATGCAGCTTTAAAGCCTTCACCTTCAAAGAAACGGTGCAATTCTATCACAGCCCTAAAGGCAGCATCACAAGAAATAGTGTGTGCAGTTAGCCAGGAGTGGAAGGATGAAAAGCATGGCATTCTTGCTGAAGGACAAAGTTATGCCAGCCTTGATGAAGAAGGTATTGTCTTTCAATTCAACAACCTAAATTATGTTCTTAAAAATTTTGTATAAGCTCTAGAAGTCCTGTAACTAGAACACCACCAGTATGGCTGATCTCTCAAAACCAGAGTCAGATTATTCTTATGGAGAGAGTTGTCAATAACATTTGGCAAAATGGACCTTCAGGAGCAAGACGAAGTCAGAATCAAAGTTTGTAATATGATGTTAAACTCAGATTTCAGGATATCCTAAAACAATGTATTCAGCCCAGGTAGTAAATTAAGGTCAGAGCCAATGCTATCCTTTTCAGTGACCTCTAAACAAGGGTGTCACGTGAGGTGTTTTGAAGCTCAATTCATTGTTCCAGAATTTTTTTAAGAGATACAGCTTTGCCTCTTTCAGAACTTGCCTGCAGCCATGATGAAAGCAGAACCAATTGCCTAATCCAATCTGATAAATGAGCCCTGGTAGCATGAGAATAGTCCCAGGACTGAGAAAAATTCATAACTCATGCCTCTGCTTAATATTTGACCTTGGAGTTGCTCTGTATTCTGCTGAATGTACTTGTTAGCAGCTGAAATTCACTCTGTAATACAAAAGAGTGTGGGTAGGGGCATGTGAATACTACCAGCTCATCAATTCAAACATTAGGAAACTTCAAGGAGCTTATGAGGGCGCTATGAGAGCTGATATACTTACCTGAAGATTCCTGGGCTCAATTTAAAATGGAATTTGTTAACATTGTTCTTTATTTCTGCATATGCAGTGCTAGGTTCACACCACCGGCCGGATCTAGTGCCAAGCACTTCGTCTCTTTTTGAAGCAGCTTCCTTAGCAACCACACTTTCTTCTTCTTCCCTGAATGTAGGTGAGCACTGTCAACGTGATCAACCTACACTCTATTCTAGCAGGTAAAGACCATATATGTTAGAGGATTCCCTACTGTTCTGCTAGAAGTTTAATGTGCTCAACAGAAGGGGGCTTTGCAAAATTAGAAGCAGAAGGGGCAAGTGTCTCTGTAACTCAGTCTTTAACCTTTCCAGTGAAGGAGGGGTGCCTGTAGGATTTATGATGTATTTGTTTGTTATTATATGCATTGTAATTGGGGATCATGAAATAGAAAGCATAAACATGGCAAAAAATGTTATATTAATTTTTCTTCCGGTTCCAAAATGAAAATGGATATCTAAACATTGCATAGGCCTTAGTCTGTACCATAAATCAAACTATATTAAGGCCAGGGTAGAAAGTACTTCTCGTAACTTGGATGTTGCCTAAAACAGCTGCAGAGAATGGTGATGTGCTAGGAAAAGGAAAAATTGTACTTTATTTGAAATGTACAGTGCTGAATGGTCTGCTTTAAATTCTTCTACAGCAACCATTTTCTGAAGTAAATTTCTGTGAAACTTCATCCACAGATGTGATTAGAGCCTTTCTGGTTTTAACCCAGGAAGTATAAAAACAGTAATGTTTTAAGTTGTGCAGATGCTACTTATCTAGGCTGAATGTGATTTATGTTTGAATATATTTCAGCTGTGTCTGTCCAATATCATGCTTAAGCCAATAAGCCTTGCTGGGAGATCATCTGTGGATGCTCCCTTGTGCATCTGAGGGGTGCTGTGTTGTGTCACCTTGCCTGCTTGCAGAGCTCTTTACTGTGTACTGAGCCATTTCTTTGCCTGTTTTCATCAAGAAGGGCAGCTACTCAAGCATCTTGAATATTGTTTGGAATAACTTGGAGTCTTGAACCACTCAATGTATAAATTTGACAAATGCACTAATGTGCCAAAATATAGTTCTTTCCCATAAACTGCATGCTGCCCAAAAAATCAAGTTATTTTAAAAGCAATCTTGAGGCAGTAGGATTTTACCTCCCATTAAGTATTTGATGACTGTATTTGCATAAAAAGTAAAATTACTTGCAGCATTACTTGATGAAAGAGATATAAGTCCAAGTGCCGAGTCCTGTATTTTGGCCACAGCAACCCCCTGCAGTGCTACAGGCTGGGGACAGTGTGGCTGCACAGTGCCCAGGCAGAAAGGGACCTGGGGGTTCTGGTCGACAGCCGACTGAACATGAGCCAGCAGTGTGTCCTGGTGGCCAAGAAGGCCAATGGCATCCTGGCCTGGATCAGGAACGGTGTGGCCAGCAGGAGCAGGGAGGTCATTCTTCCCCTGTACTCGGCACTGTTGAGGTCACACCTTGAGTGCTGTGTCCAGTTCTGTCCCCTCAGTTTAGGAAGGATGTTGGGATGCTTGAGCACATCCAGAGGAGGGAACAAGGCTGGGGAGGGGCTTGGAACACAAACCCTGTGAGGAATGGCTGGGGGAGCTGGGGTTGTTTATCCTGAAGAAAAGGAGACTCAGGGGTGACCTCATCACTGTCTGTAACTTCCTGAAAGGTGTTTGTAGTCAGGTGGGGTTGGTCTCTTTCACCAGGTAACAACTGACAGAACCAGAGGACACAGTCTTAAGCTGCTCCAAGGAAAAATTGGGTTGGATATTAGGAAAAAGTTTTTTTATGGAAAGAGTGATAAAGTATTGGAATGGTCTGCCTGGGGAGGTGGTGGAGTCACTATCCCTGGTTGTGTTTAAAAGAAGATTGGATGTGGCACTCCGTGCCATGGTTTAGTTGAGGTGTTGGGCTGGGTTCAACTCAATCATCTTAAAGGTTTCTTTCAACCTTGTGGCTCTGTGTGTGATACTTACAGCTTCTACTTCTATTAAGCTGAAATAAATCTCACTGATGTGGCATCTTCCATATGTCTGATGATCTGCTATAAAAGTTTGAATGACGCATGTTTTGGAGTGTAATGAAGATGAAGTTTTAATTGCAGAACAAAAATGTTTCTATACAAGCTTTAGGAAGTAAAACTACTGATGAATATGCATTAGTAGAAATAGAGCTCATTCACTTCAGCTTGTGTCAAGTTATCTGTAGGACTTCAATATTCATGATCTTTCACAAAGTTTTTTCTTTGATAAAAATAAAGTTACAGAGTACTGGAGGGTTTTGTTTGCTTTAAACATCAAATAAAACTACACAACTGCTTTGTATCAGCATCAGTCAGGTAAAGAGAATGGTGGAGTTGTCTGAATAAAGAATTCATATTTAAAGCAGTTCAAATATTCTTTACGTTCTAAAAATTAACTGTACAGAAAACCTATGAGTAATTCCATTACATTTTACTATAAAGATGCTCCAAAATAATTCTAAAATAAATTTTTAGCAGGTCTGTACTTTGATTTTGTATCTAGACTAATTTGCTTTTCTAGTTGAGATTCAGTCAATGAAATGACCTCTAATGCAGGACATGTTGCCAGCTGTGTGATTGGCATGCTTATTTTACCAGATTGCTAGTGTCTGCAGTCCAGGTATGGACTTCATCATTACAAGAGGGCATGTTGTCTTACACAGTAGACCTGATACCAGCATTCACAGAGGTGTGGTTCTCTCCACATCTTCTGCCAAAACATCTGCACTGTCACCAAGACATCTGTCATAGGGGCTTACCAACTGACACCTTTGCTGGTCTAGGTGCACCATCTTCAGATAGGCCTGGTACCAATTTTTAATTCTCATTAAGTAGTGGTGTGTGTCACAATCTTAGTATGCACAATTCATGAGGATTAGCTTCCCTGTCATAGCTAGTGGTTTTCTCTTAGGAGCTAACAAAGCTGCTAAGCATGCTCAGTATTGAACTAATTTTCAGAAGAATCTGGTACCTGCTTTTTTGTACCCACTTCTTTTAGCATCAGTTCAGGGAGGCCATTCCTTCTTCTTGGCACTAAATAATATCTACATCTGAAGTTTGACTTACGGTTTTATGGTTCACTGAGGGAACTTCAGTCCTCTCATACGAAAAACTAGCACAGAAATAAACCCACCAAAAAAAAAAAAATCTGTACTACAATGAGGCACTGAATTTTAGATTTAGATCTGAATTTTTTCTTTCCAGAGTTCTTCTTTTTAGTATTAGAAAATTATGTGATGCAGGACTCGTCATTTTACCATTTGCCTCTGATAAACAAAAAGCTAGGAGCAGTCTTTGAAACAAAGCCTGAATGAAGGATTTCTTTACAAATGTGAGTCTGCTTTCAATCTTTAAATATGTAGTTGGCTATGACACTCTGCTTTGTTATTTAATAGAATTACAGTTTGGCATCTTCTTCATCAGGCTTTTTCCTTGTCCATCAAAGTAACAAAGTAGAGAGTTTGCTTGTAACCTGTCAGAAATTTCTGGTTTGAGGTAATAAAGGAGGAGAGCCCTGTGTACGTAGTAATCATGTGATATTTGTACAGCTCCTTGACTCGTACTAATGGGCAATATGTGCCCATAGTACTTAGAAAAAATATGTTATTATTCTCCTCATTAAACAGAGAACAGTTAATACTTTTGGATACCTTGAAGCACACACCGTATTTGCTATTTGGGTAGGCTTTTTTCTTCAGAATTACCCTCTGTTTCTGTTATTCAGTCTTCCCCAAGAAGAGGCAAATGGCTTATAACATAAGAAAGGCAATCAGCACAATCTCTCCTTGAGAGTGCTTAGCATTTGTGGTAGAAACAGAGAAACTGCTGCTGCTGCTGCTGAGGTTAAGCAGAGGTGACTTGCTGAGGTGGAGCCAGCTCCTGAGGCTGTGTCTTGTGAGGAGGCCTTTTGTAAAGCTGGCTTGGTACAGATTAGAGCTAGCATAACTAATTGGTAGAAAATGCAAAGCTTTTGGGATTTGTGATTAAAGTGATGAAAAAGAGAGACTGAGCAGCAGTAGTAGGAGTGTTTTTTCCAGGCTGCAAACTGATTATTTTCACCAAGTTATTCCTCATTTGTTGAAAAAGTAGAGGAAACCCAAGGTGCTATCCAGACAGTGTGAAGAGGAATTAGTATAAATGAAAGAGCAGTAGAGAGGGGGAAATGGCTGTATTTTTCAGCACAAAAATTAATGGACCTAACAAAAACAGAAAGAAAAAAAATACAATCATGACATATGCTATTCAGTAAATGTAGGCTTTCTTGTTCGTCAGAAGACAGCTGGTTTCTTTTCCATGAAGTTGTTTCTCAGTCAAGTACTTTTGACATAGGCAATGTCAAGTATTCCTTTAGTAAAATAACAGACTTGACAATTTATTGCTTCTATTAAATTTTTCAAATATTTTTCATTCCTCAAGTAGGTTTATATTTGGTGCAGAGATATTTTAGTAGCAAAAGGGTCTGTTTTCTACTCAAAAATGTAATTATTAGTCCAAAACCACTTGTTTGAAAGGGTTTATTTGTTTATCTTAGGAAATATAATACTTAGATAGTATACTATGGCTTATTTTTACAGAAGTGATAACAGACTTTTTTTCCCTTCCAGGAAAAGTTTTCCTATTATGTACTGACAAATTAAATTGAAGATGACAAATCTGAATGCCCTAAACACTATGATTCTTGTCTCACTTGACATTGCTTTTAAAATTCCAAAGAGCTAAAGGATGTCAATGGTGTTCTAGAAATGTTTCAAACTGTAGATTTTTTAAAATTCATGTTGTAAATATTTAAAGAATACAGAAAGTCTTTTTTCAATGTATTTTTCAGCAGGTCTCATATGACTCTTCAGTCTCAAACCCAAATACAATCCCATGATGCATAAAGGGGTGCTTCACCTCCCTCTTTAGAGCAATGCCAAGATACTGTGGGCTGTATAAGGAGGACTACTGAATTCTTCTGATACACCTGAGCCTAAGGGAAAAAAATCTATATGAAATCTAATTCTTTCTCTTTATGCATTCTGTGCCTCATTTCTGTAAGATGTATATGTAGTCTGGACTTCTGCCTTCTCTTTCTTCTTCTTCCTTCTCATCTGTGTATTTTCCAATTTTTGTATGTTTGTGTTGCTCTTTCTCAGTGGAGACCACTTGAAATTTTGGAAGGCTTTGAGGGATTATGAGATTTTTCTCTTATACAAGAGAAATCTTAAGCTTCCTGAAGCATCCAGACTTTGAAATGCTATTCTGCTGTTTTTTCCAGTGGCAGGGATTGGTTTTTTTTGTTGTAAGAAATATTAAGCACCCCTTTTGCCAGTTGGTGTTCTACATAAACAAATTTTTGTGTGTTAAGTTTGTGTTCTGTCTGTCCACACACTACTGTTAGCTTCTGAAGCTTAGACAACTTTGTCTGAATCTGATTCAAAGTGGATTAAATTCATGCATGCTTCATGATAATAAGCAGTTGGGTGGAAGAAAAAGAATGCTTAAATGCTAAGAACAGATACACTGAGACATTGGGGGTATCCCCATGGGAATGGAAATTTGACCATGATTGAAGTAACATGTAATTGTGGCCTAGCTTTCCCAGTTCTCTAATGATGGAAATATTTTGCTTCTTTTTTTGTTTTCCTAATTAAGAACCAAGATCAAATAGAATGTTTTAGCCAGAGGACGGGAACAGCATAGTTGAGCATGCTCCTTGTGGCTGGTCATTACTGAATGAGAGAAAGTAAAAGTGCTTTTTTTTTAATTTTGGCTTGGCTTTTCTTTTTCAACCTAAGAATTAACAGTGCACTGTAGAAACTACATTAAAACTCTGTTCTTCTGAGTTGTTCTTTCTGAAACACTGTGGTGTGTGTGGGGATTTCACTTGCTCTCTCCTGTGCCACCCCAATATGTCTTTGCCTTATCAGTCTCATTAAAATCAGTCTGCATTAAAACTGGCAGTAAATGCACCTATGATGATGCTATTGAAGAAATTTGAACTTCAGTTACCAACTGCTGGCAGCATGTGTATCACTGTTAACAGATTAATTACAAGATGTTTGTTTTTACTCTTTTACACTGCTCAATAGCATTCAAGTTACACATATGAGAATAGTGCTAAGTCAGTGGGTCATCCTAGTGCAAGAGAAAAAAGTCTTGCTTTTGAAAATATTGTCCAGTGCATTATATGATAAAAGGAACATTGTTATGCAGTGAATGTAAAGCTCTGTTGCAGTATGACATTGATTCATTATTTTGTGGAGCATTTGAATCTCAAATTTACATGCTAGTTTCTGCATGTTGAACTTTGTATGCTAGTTTTGCCCTTTCCGAAGTTCTATCCCATCTGAAATATACTTACAGTAGTGCAAAGGGAGGGGGAAATTAATCATATCTGGATTGATGGCTGTAACAATGTTTCCAAACCAAGTTATAATTCAGAAATTTTGTTTCTCACTTTGTCTGCAAATACATAAGAACTTCTAAAATATGTTTCTGAACAACTGACAGTTGAGTTTTCAAGGCAGCTGGGAGCCTAACTTCTGGCAGGTAGTCAAGATATGCAGTAGGGGACAACTAACTCCATTAAAACACCTTGGAGAGTTTCAGCTTTGTTGACCGTGTTACAAAATGAGGTTTCTGTGAAATTGTTTTTGCAGTTTTGCATTATTTCTTTAAGGCAGAGAAGAAAGAAAACAATCAGTGAATAAAGTAATACAGTGCATCTGCTCTGTAAACATCTCTTCCTTGCATAGGTGTACTAATTACAATACACTTTTGTTCTCCCACTTTTCCTTCTGAACTTATGGCTGCTAGTGACCTGTGTCTGCATGGAAAAGTCCAATGTTAGTAATTTTACAATGTGCCTAATTGCTTACTCTTTTTTCCCTATTTTTGAATTATAAAATGCTGCCAAAATTTACACCATGTGTAATGTGGAATTAATGTAACTTGAGATTAATAAAATTATGTGATATTTAGTGTGACATAATTTCATTCATTAAATAAATATTGAAGTTCAGGAATAGCATTAATTTCTGATGAAATTTTAGTAAATGCAAAAATAAAATCTGAGGTTTCTGTACAATTAGTCAGATATGAGCTTCCAGTTATCTAGCCATTGCCAGCGTATCTATATTTGTTTATTTACATTCCTTTTTTCCAAATATTTGAAGATTTCTATGTTTAATAGAGAAACTTACTTTTAAATTTTAATTTATGACTGATATGTAACTTGGACTTTTGATTGATTGTACTCTCCCTTCTCTTTGCAGTAAAGGGTTACCTTCGAGTTCAACATTCACTTTGGGAGACAGTGCCATCTATTTGACTTCAGAACAGAGCACATTGGAAATGGAGAATGATAATGCTTCAGTTTTGGATGTCTACTTAGTAAGTTGTCAAACTGTTTCTGATGGGATTTTTCACCTATAATTGCTTTGACTCAGGTTCAGTGTCTAAAATACCTGCCTTACTCCAAGATCCAGAGGTTTATTGAGGTATTTTTTTATGAAACGTGTAAGTTTACAAAGGTATGATTTGCCAAAGCAAGAATTTATATACCTATTAACTATTGCATTGATAATGAAGTATGCCAAAACATTCTTCAGTTTTTCTCTAATGGTAGGTCTTTTCTGTTGTCTTCTATTGGAGGGAAAAAAGCCAAAAACCCAAAACAACAATAACAACAAAATCTTTCCTTTTTATATGGAATACTTCACAATGGAGAAATTAAATTCTCAAATTGAAAAGTTCTGAGTTTATGTCACTGATTTTGAAGCCAGTAGAGCTCACTGTGAAGTACATAAATGGCCCACTTTTCTGTTTTGAAGGATTGTCCAGTTGTGATGGCTGATTAAAAATGTATCTTTTCTTTGCTGTTTCAGTTCCTAGTGAGCAATTTAACTGACTACTGAAAGATAAGGTCAAGTCTATCTTTTTTTTGTCTTCATGTCACTGTGTTTCGAAAGTTGTCTTGGTACCCACAACTCACATTCCACAGACATAAAGGCACCCAATTCAAGTTCCAGTTGAGTGAGTTTTGTGCATTTAATTCCTTTAGGCTGTTCTGAAATTGTCAGTATAAATGCAGGAGGCAGGTATGTTAAGCTTGGCATTTTTTTCCAAAGGCTTATTTTAATAAATCATAAACAATTCTGACATTATTCTAGTAATATTTCTCTTTGACTCCCAAGGCAAGAATTGTACCAGAGATGAAGAATCAAAATAGGAAAGTTTGTTCATGTTTCTAATAAATGTTTCTCATGGTTGTCTCCTTTATAGATAAAATTTATTGCATTCTTTATTTCTCTTATCCCTAGAGTTACCTGATCTTTGTCTTAAGAAATCCATACTATCTTAGAATCATAAAACGGCTCAGGTTGATGGGGCCTCAAGAGATCATCCAGTCCAACTTTTTGTGGAAAAGGGAACCTGGAGAAGATTATCTAACAACCTTTTCCACCACAGCTCAAAAAACTCCAGCAATGAGGACTCTGCCACATCCCTTCAGAAGTTGTTCCAGAGACTGATTATCTGTCCAGAAAAAGATTTTCCTGTGTTTAGATGAAACATGTTTGTGTCTGATCTTACATCAAGATGAAATGCTTGTCACATTCTCTTTTTTCTGTAGGCTGTGCCACTGAGGTTTTTTTCCTTCTGATTAGCCAGCAAATCTTGAGTGTGTATAGTACAGTTAATAGCTACTAATTTAGTAGTCCAGCACACATAGGGGAGTTGTCTGTCCTGCCTCCACTGACACAAAACAGTAGCAAGTACCAGTGGCCAATTAGACGTAGAATTGATTTAGTTAATTGTGACCCCAAGTAGCCCATTAAATCAATCTACTCCTATAGGACTTCTGCTAATTTGGCTCATAGCTAGTACAACATGGACCTGAATCATCTGTTCAACAAAGAGGGTCTCAGAAATCCTGAAATATTTTGGGTAGTGGACAGACGTCTAATCACACACAACCTAACCTTGCTAGCAGATTAGCTGACTTAATGAATTATGCTTTTAACTACGTAACTTGAGAGGGGGATCCAGAGCTGTGACTCCTGAATGCTCATAAGCAAAGCATGGATGAGCATGTAGGTGGACTAGAGGAGCAGGAAATGCTTCTCAACACTTTGCAAAGGAAGAATCCTAAATCCAACTGCCTCAAGTACATGTATACCAAAGCATAAGAAGAAGAGGAACTTCAGATTCATGCCTAGTCTGAGAGTTACAATGTGAAAGGAGTCATAGAAGCTTGGTGGGAAGACTCACATGACTGGAAGATCACAATAAATGTCTACAAACTCTTTTGCAAAGATAAAGAGAGGAGGTGGAGCTGTACTTATAAAAAAGAAATCTGGGTGTATGAAGGTAACCTATGGAGACCACAAAATGTCTATCAGATGTCTAAGGATCAAGATTAGATGGGTCATCACAAAGGAGGATCTTCTTTTATGTGGGTGTTCCTAGCCTTCAAAGCAGGATGACGAGGCTGACAAAAACTTACTTTGGCTCTTCCAGCAAGTATTGAACCTGGTCATAATGGGTGACTTCAATTACCCAGGCATTTGTTGGGAGAACAATACAGCAATGCACAAGTTGTCAATTAAATTCTTGGAATGCATGAAGACTTGCATCCTGCTAAATGTGATGGTAGTTTTGACTAGGAACAATGTATTGCTAGATTTACTGCTCACAAACTGAAAAGACAACTTCAAATCATAGCCTTGGGTGCAGGAATCACAACATTGTGGGTTTAAGATCCTGCTGAAAATACCAAAGACCAGTATTAGGAAAAAGGCTCTGGATTTTAAATAAATTGGCTTTGGTGTACTCAGAGCCCAGATGTGAGGGATTTAACAGGAAGCATGTGTGGAAAGCAAAACAGCATGGGAGTGCTAGGAGTTCTTGAATAATATCCTGCTGGAAGCAAAATAACAGTTCACTGCCTACAAAATGGAAGGAAGAAGATAGAACAAGTGACTGCCTAGGTTAACAATGAGTGTTGCTAAAAGCAAAAAGGGAGCATACCCTCTAGAGAAGGCTGATCAGTTACCCACTGGGGACTACAAGATCCTTGCTAGGGCATGTAGAGTTGCACACATGAAATTCAAGGTTCAACTGGAACTGGAAATGGCCAGAGATAGCAAGAAGAAATGACTGATCAGATACAGAAGCAGTTGTACTAGATTGAAAGCCAACCAGTGGGGAATCCCAAGTCAGAAATACAGTTTAACAGGAAAATGAAAATAAATGCAGTAATACAGAAACATTGACAGAGTCAGAATATAATCTGACACCCTGTTGGTCAGCGTGTTGGTAGCAGTCTGATTTAAATGGTGGCTGCAATCCTGTTGAAGTGGTAGATGTGGTTCTGTTGAAGCTGTGATCCTGTGGAAGGGTCTGATCTTCCTCTGAAAGTCCAGTGGTGGTTATGGAGCTCCTGTCCTCTGAGAATCCAGTGGATAAGGCCACTTGTGGTGTTCCAAACCTCAGATTATATCCAGATAGGAATGCTTGTTTCCTCTGCCTGGGCAGAGCATCTCAACATAGGATGATGTAATTTTTGAGTTGTGCAGTGAGACCTGATGGCCCATTAACAGAAGACATCCCCCACCAGAGGGAGTTATCAGGGATGAGTCATGAAAGAGACAAAAGAACACATCCCCACCTGGCTTTAACAGATGGTGATAGGATACATACTTTTGGTTACATCTGACATTGTAACATAAAATAGCAGTTAAGCAGAAGCCCAGGGAATACACAGACCCATTACTAGACTGGGCAGGGAAAAAAATTACAGATAATGCTGGCAGAGAGAGTTCTCAATACCTTCTTTCCTCCCTCTTTGCCAGTAGGGCCAGACCATAGCTCCCAGGATCAAGTAGCTACAACACACATGTTGACCTACCAGTAGTGGGCTGCGAGTGCTCAACCCACATAAATGCAAGGTCCAGGAGGGAATATAACCCAGGATGTCAGCAGAAGTGGCTGATATTGTTGCAGGGACACAGTCTTATTATTTTTGAAAATTCACAGAGATCAGCGGGCATCTCTGACGACTGGAAGAGGGCAGATCTCATATGTGTCTATAAGAATGGCCCAAAAAAGACCAAGGACTCCTTACTGTAGTTCCTGGGAAAGTGGCAGAACAAGCTGCCAGTGATGACTGGGAACTATTACCAACCAAATGAAGCAAGTGACTGGGAAAATCCAGCACAGATTTACCACAGGAAAATCATGCCAGGCTAACCTGATCACGTTTCTAAAATGAATTACCATCTTCAGTCAATATGGAGAAAGCAGTGGATGTTGCTTGCCTGCACTTCAGTAAAGCATTTGACTTGTGTCATGTCTCCCACAGCTTCCTCCTAGACAAATGTCAAATACAGACTGGATGGGGGTGATCTGTGAGATGGGCAGGAATCATCTCATAGGTGATCAGTTTGTTTTACTGAGGCTGGCGGCCTGTCACAATCATGCCCCCCCCCCTCAGGGATCAGTACTGGGCTCCATGTTGTAACATCTCCATGAATGATCCGGATGATGGGACCAAAAGCACCCTCACCACGTTTGCTTTGTCACTAAACTGGGTATTGAGAGGGACACATTGGCAGGGAGAGCCACCTTTTACAGATATGAACAGGCTGCAAGACAGAGCCACAAGAGCTGTGTAAAGTTCAACCAGGAGAATTGCAGAGTCCTGCACCTGGGAGCACAAAACCAATGAGCCCAGCCAGGCTCGGACCCATGAGCTGTGGAACAGCCTTGACAAGGGGAGCCCAGGGGTCCCAGCAGAGAACACCTGGACACACGTCAGCAGTGCACTGCTGCAGCTACTGAGGCAAAGTGGATCCTGAGCTGCACCCATGGGGGCACTGCTAACAGAGAGATGTGATCATCCCACTCCACCAGCGCTTGTCAGACTGCACATGGAGTTGTGTATCCAGTTCTGGCCCCCACAGTTCCAAAACAGATGTGGACAGACTGAAGAGGGGCCATGAGGATGGTCAAGGATGGGGAGAACTTGACATTTGAGGAAGGACTGTAAAAGTTAAGTCTTTTTAGTCCACAGAATTTTCAGGAGGGATCTTAACACAGTTTTCCAGAACTTAAACCATAACTACAATACGAATACTATCGAGATCCTCTTTTTCTCTAGGGGCAATGGATGCAAGTTGTAGTGAGGGAGGTTTCTTCTCTATGTAAGAAATAATTGTTTTTACAATGAGAATGATTTGAAGAGAATGATTTACAATGAGCATGATTTTATAATGATGAATGATTCACTGGAACAACCTCCCCAGGGATGCAGTAAATTTCCCATCACAGGAGGTCTGCAGCTGGACAGTGATGATTGATAATGCCATCCAAGCTCCCTTTCCTGAAAAAGGTTGAATCAGATGACCTCTTACAGTCCCTTCAGTGTGGGCTGATCTATGGTTCTTTTGGCTCCCTTTAAACAGTGAAACCATTTCTTCTTGATAGCTTTTGAATTTAGTTTATAAAGCAACAGTCTTATTTAATAAAAAAACTGGTTAGCACTGTGAAGTATTTCTTAGGTTTGAAATCTGTAGGGTGGATGGTGGAATCCTCTGAGAATCTAGTGACAGGCACAGGTAACACCTTTTGTAAAGCTGTCTGTATGAATTTCACATGTGATAATGATGTCTTTAGTTAGTTTTCAGTTTGTAGAACATACATTACTATTACGTCTTGGAGAATGCAGTATATATAGTATAAGTAAGTATATTCCACTGAAGAATATCAACAGAAGAATAATTAAAACCCAGCTTTGGATGTCATGCAGTGTTTATTCCCCTGAGCAAAGGTCTGGTGTTGTAATGCACATTTATGGTTTTGTGTTGCACTGAGGAGGGTTTGTTCTGTTTCCCCTCTCAGTTTGTATCATGGTTCTCCCCTTCCCTTAACTCCTCCCTTTTCCCCCTGGCCAGCCCTGAGTGGCTGTGACCCGGGGTTCCTCCGACCCTGAGTTGGAGTCGAAAATACCCTGCGTTTGCCATGTCTCTCTCTCTTCTCCCTGGAACTCTTCAGGACAATAAACTTGGATCATCCCAGGAAGGAGAGCCTCCTATAATCTTTTGCCTTTGTCCATGCCGGATAAAAAATCCCCTGTCTCTCTGACCCTGAGTTAGCTGAGGCAGGTCAGAAAGACCAGGGGAAACTCCGACAGTCTGGAAGAATAAATAGGCCTTATATGGAGAGAATCATAGATGCTTTTTGGAACTTGCAGCACCCTTTCTCAGCTTCCTGAAGGAAAACAAATTCAGAAGTCAATAATCAAGGTAATGGCACACACCTGAACTGTCTAGGTATGCAACAACTGACAGCTTCAAGGAAATTGGATACCATAGCTAAGCACATGTTACTTCTTAAGCAAACCCACCTGTAGAAGTTATTTATCCCTGCCTCTCGTGTCCCACATCCTGTATTGATACACACTTAACTGTTTTGAGATGGTTGTGGAAGTGAGCTGTAACTTAATCACATGTACCCTGTATGCATCCTGAGGTATTTGTGGAAGAAACAGAAATAGGATACTGTTCTGTCTACTGATCTGTTATTTCCTGATGCCCTGCAATATCCTTCATTGGGCCTGGAAACAGCAATTAGCCTGTGGTTGGGAAAACCTGACGATACTAAAGTATAAGTGTGGAGCAGAAGGCAATTTTGCTTTTATAGGAGGATGATTAAATGCACGTTAGAGGGAGAAGATGCATGTTTTTGCTAACACTAGGAACAGGATAGTCATTCTAACATACATCTCAAAAATAAATCAAATCAATGACATTGCATTAGCTGATCTAACCTTCAGTTGGAAAGGTTAAAAGATGTCCTTTTAAAAGGGCAAAATGCAAGCAGAAAAATGTAGTTTTAAATGGCATTCTCAGATTTTCCTTTAAGTCTGTGATTAATAATCTTAGTGCTTCTACCACAAAGCAAGCTGCTGTAGTCTTACCCACTATATATTTTAATGAAAAATACTTTAACTTGCTTAATTTTGGATACCATTAATCCTTTGATGTCTTTGCCTTCTGCTTTGAAATGGTAAAATGCTAAACCTTTGGACAAATATAGTTCACTTGTAAATTAAGAAATTTTGGTCCCATGTATAGAAATAAAACTATCGTAAAATGCAATTGTATTAATCTACTATAAAGAGCAGCTTAAAATTGTATTTTTCTCAACAGTTTTGTGTGGAAATTCTAATAGTCAAGTAAGATGAGGTTGAACAGAGGTTGTAAACAAAAAGGATCTTACAGGTAATAGGATTTAAGGGCTTGTGTTTGAAATATTACATTAAGGGAACTCCATGCAAACATACTGGGCTGCCGATGTCAAAACTCAGAATGTACCTGGTAACAGCATGAATTTTTGTTCCAGGACAGAAGTAGAGGTACATCTTGGGCTCACAACTGAATGCTGGTCTGAGCCTGTAATTTCTTAGTTCTGGAAAAAGACCAAGTTCAAACTAGCGTTTTGTTCACCTGCCACTCTAAGAAGCACTGTTAGTTACATTCTTAAATAAAGTTTACTTTTAAGTTATATTGTTTTATTCTCTTATAAACCTTGTAACCCAGAAAATAGCTTAAGAAATCCAGCTTTTATGACATAGTCATATGACTAAGCATTATCCGCAATAAGCAGTAGGTGTAAGACTATCTAAATGATTTCCAGTTATTCTAGTAACATAGTTATGATACTGATTAATTCATACAAATAATTTTAATTATCAATTAAATATAAGGAATAAATAATACAATTAATAATAATAAATAATAAATAATAAATAAAAGCTAGAAGGAGATACAGAAAAACCTTCTAAATTTGAAATGTTTCTCTGCATAACTTTAAAAGGCTTCTTGCTTTTATGAATATGTAACACAATGATAGATCAAAGAGTTTGAAACAAATGTTTCTGTCTGAGATAAACAGGTTTCTTGCATATAAACCAGAAACAGAGAAGTCAACATACTTCTATTTAGCATTTTGTGGTAGAAATCCACAAAACAGGGTATTCTTCTTCCTCCTCTGTAAATAATTTGTAAAATTCCCTTGAAGCTCTATTTGTTGGTGTCAGTTCATTGTCAGCAAATGCTATTGAGCATAACAGTATCTCAATGTGCTATGGAATTTAATTAGTAAAAGATATAAGTCCAATCTTACAAAAGTTCCTTAAGAGTGGTCTATGATCAACAAGTGAAACTGATCCTGAAGGTCTTAGCCCAGGTTAACTATGGAGTGCCTTAAAAGTGGTAATTCCACTTAAAAAGTATGGAATAACTTCAAATTCACCTTACTGTTCTGCAGTGAAGTCTCAAATTGTTTGACTGAGTTTTCTCTAGTTAAAAAAGCAACGTGTGCTATTATAAACCATCCTACTGTGTTTTCTTAGCCTTCCCATGAATTATTTATAAAGATAGCTGACACATAGTGTACTACAGTATCAGTAAAATCAGAGTAGTAAGGCTTAGGTATTTAATTTATTTACTTCAAGTAGGCTTGATTTCCCTCACACTTCCAGCTGAAAAAGAACATGCATGTAAATAGTGACAAATTTTTAAATTTGTTCCATTGTGATGCTGTGTTTGTTAAGTCATCTGGTGGTAAATATAGGATTTAAATAAATAAATGTATGTCCTGCCTATAGGATTTCATTAATGAATTATTTTTTGCTTACAGAATACTTCTGTATATTTAGCTACAATGAAAAATTCTTGGGTAGTACAGAAGTTTTCACATGGAAATTCAGCACTGCCTCCCATTGTTAAAGGAAAGGCTAATACATTTTATATATAATTTAAATATCACTGCTACTGAAGATATGGACTGATAAGGCCTTCAGTAAAATAAAATAATGGAATAACTGTAGTGATAAGCAAGTCCAGTGTATTTAGATCCTGGTTAGTGTAGCTATGATTTGTGTCAGATGAATGGCATATATTATACTATAACATTTACAATTACTTAATGGTGTGGTTCATTTCCAAATTACAATTTTATTATAGAATTTTGAAGTCTTAAAATAATATTGAAAATTAACTTTGTATTTCAAATCTGTTGCAGATGCATAGGTAAGCAGATTTACAAATATTGGTCTATAAAATACCTGTTTAGAAACTGTCAAAACTTTCTGACTCTTCTTACTCTTCAGTATTCCTTTTCTTCTGTACTCTCTCCCATAATCTCAATTAAATTCTAGTCATAGAGTCATTTTCTTCAGGATGCTGTTGTGGAATAGTAACAAATGCAGCTGAAAGTAAAGCAATTCCTAGACAGAATACATGTAAAAACAAGCTAGAAGTTATGCAGTCACACTGCACAGAATACACAGAAGCTTCAGTTTCTCTTCCTCACCACTTCCTCTGAAGATACTGGTGGACTGAACTGATACTGGAAACATGGTAGACTGAACCTGAATTCTGGGACTATGAGAAAGGAATTAAGACATTCTTACTTACAAGTATCCTTCCTTTCCCCTAAGAGCATTAATAATCCTTAAAATGTTATGTGAGCATGGTAGAGCCAATCAAGCACTCCCCTCAAAACAGAAATTGTTTAAGGCTGAAAGAGGCAAACTAACTTGTTTTATCAGTAATAACTGCTCCTTTCTTCTGTTGTTATCTGTGCTTTCCCTGTATCCATCCATGCATTAGCCCAAAAAGGAGAGGAGAAAAAGAGGCCTATGTGTCTCATAAAACTGAAATCTGGTCAGAGGTGAAAAACAAACAAGCACTTGAGTGTAGTTTGACAGAGGTGTTCTTACAGAAGAAACATTATGTAAGAAGGAACATTTTAGTCAACCCTGCATGAAAATCAGACATAAGAATTAGGAGCTTTATTAGATTAAAAAGTACCAATTCAGATCACAAGTAATACGTTGCCTGAGGAAGCCAAGCACTAAAATGCCAGCATGTATTATCATGGAACAACATGTTCTCATGCCTGGGGCTTTTAAAACACCATAAGAGGAAAACAATCAGCTCAAAAACATTTCCATGGAAAGAGAACTGGAGCACAAAAATGCTCCAAGACAAAAAGCCTCAAGTAGACTCAAACATAGTAAATCCATTATACACACAGTGTGAGACATCTCAGGCAGTGATTATAGGAATGATTCCTGTAATGTCATGTGTGTTATTTATAATTTTGGACCAAATTGCTACAGCCAAACTCTGATTCTATAAAAAAAAATCCCCACAGTTTCCTTTATCTGTAATCAATGTAACCCCAAAAGTTGTGTAGTGGATACAGTGTTGCCTAGAGGATCACCTCCTGTGCCTTGAAATAGATGGATTTCTTTCCAGAATAGTACAGTACTGGACTGTACCTGACATAAATATGAACATCTGAAAATCTCATCTTCTCAAAATGGCATTAGAACCATCAACAGTATTTTTGTGATTGACTCATGCAGTTAGTAGTTGCTACAAGTTATTGTCAGGTCTCTTTTCTCCAACTCCATTATGCAACTTTTCTTAGAATTTTTCACTGAAATGCTTTGGAAGGGTCAGAGGAAAGGGAACGTGAATAAGCTAATTCATGGTTCCATTGCATAATTAGTGGAATACTATAAAACCAGCATCAGTAATACTGATAGCACCCTTAGTGAAAAGCAGTAAGAAGTCTAGAGTTCAGAAGTTGTGCTGAGTGATCACTATATTTGTCAGAAATGGATCTGCAGTCATTCATATTTGAGCTTTCAGACAGAAACAAGATGATGCTAATGAAAATTCTGATTAATTTGTCTTGTTTCATATAACATTATTTTGTTTATTGGTACTAGCATTTTTCAACTTCTTTTTCCAAACTGATTCTAAAAAAAAAAAAAAAAAAAGTCTTTGTTGGTTTTACATCACACTGATTTTAAATACCACTTCATTTTATTTTACTCACTCATACAATAATTTCACTTCACATATGAAATGGTTCTGTATTTCCTAAGTACTTTACTGCTTTAGCACATTCAGGTGCTAATACGTCAGTCAACTTTATTTGCCAGATCACAGTTCCTAAGAGAGAGAGCAAACAGCACCCAAGAAATTGGGACTGTGTTCAGTGGCATCAGTGATTATGAACGCCCTAAGACTGGTGCACTATACTGTAGGATGTTTTCATAGAACAATATTGAAATATTGTTCCTTAAGGTTCAAGGGCTAGTGCTAGAAGTCACAACAAAAATATTGATGTAAATCTGTTGGTTGCTTTTCTCTGAGATAAGTTTAAGAAATGCCTTCAGAGATTTTTTTTGTTCATAATCAAAATTAGACTGTTGTCAAACTATTTAAAGGTCAGTTAAGTGCTTGTATCAAAAAGCACAATGTAAAGGTGACCTTAAAAATCTGTTTAATAAATTGAACCTTACATCTTTGAAATGTTTTTAATAAGGTTTTAGAGTTAGGTCATTACAGATCCCTTTGTTTTGATTTTGCATCTTGCTCCATTTTGGGTATATCAGCTGAGATGCATTCAATTTACTGAAATATATTCTTCAGCTGTCAGTTTATCCTTAGTTTGAGTTGTCATAATAAGACATTCAGTTTCTTTTCAATTCATCTCTAACTCTACAGGGATGCCAAGAAGTGATCAACTATTTCTACTACATGAGGGTAGTGTAGAAAACTCTAATGCATTAAGATTATTAACAATTTGTGTGTGTGTGTGTGTGTGTGTGTGTGTGTGTGAAATAGAATGATTGCTACAGCATTGATTAGAACATTAACTGTGCCTGAAAGTTTTTTGTAAGGTATGATTTTTCATCTGGGGAAAGAGCATTATGTGGAAGCTGACAGCACTTACATTCATGACATATGAAGACTGCCACATTTAAGTAGTAAATGCTAAAGTTCTGCAAGATAAAAATAAGCTGTAGCAAATTTCTGAGTGCTCTCAGATTGTTCTGTCTTGTCTGACATCCAGAGTGTTCAGCATTTTGCAGCAGCAAGTAGTTCTAGTTCACATAATACTATTGTACTGCAAATCCATAGGGGTTAACTGTTGTACAAGAAAAGAGACCCAATGCTTTTGATTAGGGGTCAAAGTCATAAGAGAATGACTGCCAAATTGTACAGCAGCCTGTTTAGAGAAAGAAGGACATTACCTGTTTATAATTCTGTAAGAAAACAAGTATACACAACTCTTAACTTGTCATTTCTGTATTTCCAGTAACAAAGAATACATTGAGTAAAACTAAGTGAAGTGACCACGGTTAATGAAGAGCACTTTCTGCACTCCTCATTTAAGAAGGAGGAATTTGCTGAGCCTAATAGATAAAGAGTAATAATCAACGGAACTAATTCTAAGAAGTGCCAGGATCTTTGAACCACAGAAAGGATCGATGGACTTGACAAAAATGACATGAAACATTCCACACCCTGCAGTCATTTGCTGTTGCTTGCTCAACTGTGAAGAACTGTGTATTCAGGCTGCTTTCTACAATATTGCCAATCACCTTTTTTGCATTTTGAAGTGAAATTTTCTTATCAGCTCTCTAGTGGTTTCATTTGCATGCATTGAGTAACTATGCACAAACCAAATCTATTACCTACTTTACCTATTTAAAAATAAACACAGTGATGAGTAAAATAAATTTAATTTTTGACTCCCTCATTTCCAATTGCTTAGGTCCACATCACTGGAAATTGGAACTGATGTTGTACAAGGGTTAAGGCAAATCTCTGCACATACCATATGAAAATTAACCTGTAAAGATACTTTCACTGTTGGTACAAAGTAGATAAAAATGTTATTTATAACAAGGCCTTATGTTGTGTACATATATTGTCCCTGAAATATTTTTGATTTTGCTTTATTTCTTGTAAAAGAGGAATTCTATAATTTATTTAGAAAATACTATTGTAAACTATAGTTTTATTGATGAATAAAAGATTTTATTCTAAAGCCTATCACTGCTGTCATCCTACTATTGAACTATAATGGACTTAATTGTTGTTGCATTTCTCTACCTTCATGAGACAGTTTTAAGAGGCCTCTTGAGATATGATAAACATGGCATCTGTCTTTACCAGCCCTATAATGAAAAGGGGAATCTTGAAATTAGAGCAGGAAAGCCAAAGTAACATACTCAACAGGCATTGCTTTATGAAACCATTTCAGTTTTTTCAGTATGGGTAATCATTCTAGGGGAACTACAGAAACTGTTTTAGTTCCCTAATTTCCCAAGTAACAGGGAGATAACCCCAAATGCCAGTGATCATCAGTCCAAGATTTCATGCTTCGATGAAGTGGTGTATTTAAAAATTTGCACAAGTGTCACTTAGAAAGCTACCGAAGTTATTGGTAATAACAAGTCTTCTAGGAGTAAGCATATTAAACCTGTTAAATTGACAAACCCAGAACTTGGTATTTTAAGTCCTAGAACTTTTCCTCTGTACCTGTATAGAATATTTCTTCTAAGGATTTGGTGTGGTGGATTTTTTTGTTTTGGCTTGGTGGGGGATGGTGGTGGTGTGGTTTTTTTATTTTACTTTGATATAATTCTGTAATGCTGACAAGTAAGAAGAATAATTCCTTAATTATGCACAGTATAGAGAAATTTAAAGCAGTTTTGAGTTTTTCACTTTCTAAGTATGCAGAGTCTAAGGCTTCACTTGGAGCTTGTATCTCATGATTACCATTTTTCTAGGCTTTAAAATTAGACTGCTTAATCTCAGCAAGGTAATTTTTCTGCAGAATTCCTCTGAGAAAAGCAAAACAAATTGCATGTCTTGTGAGTAAAAACATTTTGTACATCTCTGTCAAGTGTCTGCTCCTTCATGCATAGTGTACAGGATATTTAGAATAGGTCTCTGTGCAAAGAAGGTATTTATCATTAGTATTATTTGGGGAAAAACATTTAAGCACCCGATTAACCTTCATAAAGAACACCCATGACAATTTTTCCCCAATTACCTAGTAACTATAGCATCTGAATCATGTGTCCTTACAAAGAACCCGGAGAATTCATAACTTCACTATAACAATTCTGAATGTAACAATTCTAACATTCCAAAACCTGAATGTCCATACTAAACGATTCTGAGACATATTTTGTGTATAGTCCCTTGAACCCAGTAATTTATAAATCAAAACAGTCATTTAACACTTGAAAAAGAAAATCCTGTATGATTATGGAGCCTACTGGGGAAACCTTCTCCAAAGCATGAGCACTTAAAAGGGGTGTGTATGTGTGTGTGTGGGTGGGTGGGTGGGTAATGATCAACAACTTGTAACCCATTTTGCTCTCTAGTGCATAAAATGGTATAAATTTTCAAACATCAAAGAGCACAGGAGTATGTAGGGATGTGCAAGTTTCATGTTTAAGTATTTTGGTTGCCTTGGTGTATCACATTGGTAGCACTTGATGAAAATACTAAGACTTATAAATATAGCAGTAGAGTTGATGAGGCAGATCATATCAAGTAAAAATAATATACAGAAGGCACAATCAGCTCCTGGAAGTCTTAAAGTATTGGTCTGTTTCTCCAGATCAAATTTGCCACAGGGAGCAAAGAAGAATTAAGTCACAAGCATGGGCTCTCTGTGGGCAGTGGTATCTGAATACTCTGGCCTTGCAAGCTGCTCAGAATGAAAAAGCACAGGTTTGATGCCAGCTTAGAGAAAGGTATGGAATAATTTCAAAGTTTTGCTATCTGAGCTTGTGACTTAATCATATGGCATTCAGAGGTGAAGTTTTGCCTTTGATGGTAGTACCACTGAATAGCTGCCCTCAGTTAATAAAACAACTCACAAACAAACAAAACCCCCAGCCAAACAAACAAACAAACAAACCAACCCAATTAGTGTCCCTGTAGTACAATTCAATGGTTTGAAAGCACACATATCCCAATGTTTGGATAGATCCCAATTTCTTGTTGACTCTGCTTATACTTCAGACAATTTAATTTCATATAACTCAACGGTATCATCCAAAACCTTCCATTAGACAGTGACAGAAGAGCAATCAGTAGCGCACTCCCCCTGTTCTTCATGAAAGCCATTCACTGAAACATTTCCAGTGAAGCATACATTTGCTTAAAGTAAAAAAACTATCAGCTCTTTCCAGACCGAATGTGTGAGGCCTGACCCTGCAGTGCTTCTGCATCTGGAACTCCTTCACCAACATAAAAAGGTACTGATACCAGTATTGTGGTATGAACAACATTAACCTAAGGGACAGGAATCAAGATGAAAAACCTTAAGAAAATCATTGTTTAAATTGTTAATCCCTAATCTGAGCCCTTTAGAAGTTGTGTGATTGATCCTTACTTGGTAGTGGCATCTTGTAAAATTCACTAACTTGAACTCTACATTTGAATTAACTGTTGAACTTTACATTTTAATTAAAGTTAACTGTTGTTAACTTCTTAAAATATTTGGTATGTGAAATTGCCAGTACTAGAGAAAATATTTAATCATTGACTTGTCATTAACTTAAAAACACAAGATGAACATTTCTTATGAGAGTTCTGCATGACCTGGATGACTAGGGAAAAATCACTGTGGAACTAGTTGGATAATATCAGAAAACATCCAAGGTTCTTTTTACAGGGAAAGCAAGCTATATAAATAAGCACCATCTTTAAAGAGATTAAATACTGCATAAAAGAACAGGTACTCCTCCCTTCGTCTAGCTGTTTTCCCCCTTCCCTACCAAGCTATGAAAAATCAGTCGTTTGCTTACCAATGTATTCTGTGGTCTGATATAAGTAATTTGATCCTGCAAGCCTTATCTCAGTCTGTAAACCATTATTCCTGTAGAAACTAAGTAGCTTCTCTTAGCAGGGCTAAGAATGGGTTGTTCTTAAGGACCCAAAGGGTATCTTAAATCTGCTTGATGTACGAAAACCTCCCCCACAAAACACAACAAGAACATCAACTGAGAAGACATCAAAGAAAGACAGAAGTCTGTCGAAAAGAGACAAGAAACTGGCTAAGTTAGGTAACAATTTAGTACAAACAGCTTTTAACTAAAACAGACTTCATAATTTCAGCTGAAATTTGCCCAAGTGGCTTGAATTGCTTGAACTTTTCCCCCTTGTGTAGAGTAAAATAATTTTGGCTTATAGAAAAATATTACCAAATTACAAATCTTGGTGAGAAACTTGATAACTTATTCCCTAATGCAGTGGAAATCATGCAATAGTTTGGAGTGGAAGGGACCTTTCAAGGTCACCTAGCCTAAACCCTCTGCCATGAGCAGGGACATCTTCAACTAGATCAGGTGGCTTAGAGCACCCAGCTGCTTACTTTAATAAGGAGTTTTTGAAATATAAAAATGCATCACACAATAACCACCGATAAGCTTCTGAATACTTGTATGCTTTTTATATTTTTGGTTTTACTTGCAACGGCTGCATCTTTTGGTCTTGTCTGTGGAAGGGTCTGCTTCCACAGAAACTGTGTGGGCTTTTTAAGAAACCTTTTTATAGGAATTATTTCTTACCTCTCATCTACTTGGCAAACCTAGCTTATTTCTTTCAGTTTGAGTAACAAGACATGTCTGGCTGAGACTCTATATCTTCACATACTGCTGATGGTATGGCATCACCAGCATTTATGTAACAGTGGAAAACGTCGGGAGTGGTAAATTATGTGCTTTATTTTCCCTTTACTGACTCAGTGAAACATTTTACTTGCAGGATCAGATCAGAAGAATACTTCCAGTCACATAAACTAGTCCTAGAATGGGTCCCTGAGTGAATACTTGGTGCATAGTGTGGCCTCTAACTGCTATTCTTCCCAGGTTCCAGCTCCTTGTAAGCCTGGAGAGGAGAGGAGAGGAGAGGAGAGGAGAGGAGAGGAGAGGAGAGGAGAGGAGAGGAGAGGAGAGGAGAGGAGAGGAGAGGAGAGGAGAGGAGAGGAGAGGAGAGGAGAGGAGAGGAGAGGAGAGGAGAGGAGAGGCCGCTCAGCGCGGGCGGCCGCCCTCAATGGCCGCTGCAGCTCCTTGTCTTTATGGCACGTCGGGGTCGAGATCTCCCCGAGGGGAGCCTGAGCAGCACACCGGGCCCAGCACCTGTTTCCTAGGGACAGCCATGCCAGGCCGTGCTAGTGCCGGGGGAAGGACACCGGGAAACCGCCGCCGCCTCGAAAGCCTCGCCGGGCAGACAGACCATGATCGGCTCCAGTACACCTGTGCTATCTCAGTAGCAAAGCCCTTGGATTTGATTTATCCTGGGGCTGCTGAGGCTGCTGAGGAGCCAGCAGGGGCTGGGAAGAAGAGGAAATCCGTCCATTCCGCCCCTCTGCTCGGCTCTGCCGCCAGCCCGACCCAGCCGAGCCAGGCCCGGCCCGCGCGGCTCCGCCGCTCTCCTCTCGCCGCCGCAGGGGGGCGGGGTCTCGCGCCGGCCCGGGCCGGCCCCGCCGCTTCCGCCGCGGCCCGGGCGCCATGTGGCGGGCGGGGGCGGCGGGCGCGGTGCGCGCCGCGGGACGGGCGGTGGCGGCGGGGCCGCGGCGGCGGAGCGGCACCGGGGGCGTCCCGAGGGCGGGCACGGCCGCCACCAACAGCGGCCGGATCACGGTGAGAGAGGGGCGGGCGGACGGAGGGAGCGAGGCGCGGCCTACGCGGCGGCGGGCGGAGCGGCCGATCGCCGGCTGGGTCGGGCGGGCAGGGGGGGAAGGGCGACAGGCGGGGATTCTCGAGCCGGCCGCCGGCTCTGAGCAGGTCAGTGTCAGCCCGCGGCAGCCAGCGCCGCCGCCGGGCCTCTTCTCTCCTTCCCTCTCTTCCGCCTGCCTTCTGCTTTCTCCTCCCCTCCGTGCCTCCGGAGCTGCCGCACACGGGAGCTGGTGCGCTCGTCCGCTGCCCCTCTCCAGGCGCTGAAGGCGGTGCTGGCCGCCCTCAGCCGCGGGTGGTACAGGGAGGAAGGAGCCGGCTGCGTGCTCCTTTGCAAACGTCACTTGCTTTTCAGCTCAGTCTGAAGTCTTCAGAACCTTTCATGAGTACACAGAAAGTAATCCTGTGTGCTGTTCTGCCATTAAACCGAATGTTCAGTGCCAGTTGGAAGAAAATTGAAATCATGCCATCTTCCTTTCTTGATGTATAGCTTAAGTAATTCTGCTACTGTGTCTGACGTGGGGATTAGCTTTATTTTTCATGCATATTGGTTTCCCTCATTGGGGTTACCCATTTGATTCCTTTTTCTGATTCTGCTGGTATGGCAATACAGCTTTTCCATAATTTGGAAATCTGGAATCTGAAGTGATTCTGGCTCTTTTGTGTTTAAGGCAGGCTCAGGGTTTGTGTTTATTTCAACTTGGTATTTTCCTGACTTCCAGCAGAGGGACATATGCTGTTGGTAGTGCAGCATCTGAGTAGTGCATACTTAGGAAAATCTGACCCTAAGCCATTTAATTGTCTGAAGCTGCTCGTTAATTCTGTGGTATGGCAATAGTAAAGTTAGAATTCCTTCCATATTAGCCCTGTGATACATTTTACTTGAGAATGGAAAGGACTTCAAGAAGCAGTTTAATTTATATGATAAATACATAGTTTGTAATTATTTACATTTTAACTTTAATTCCATTTTGCCTCTGCTTACTCTAAACAGCAATTGCAATTTTCTTCAGATGTGAAGAGCAGGACTGTTTGGTTCATGAATTTGAGAAATGTAGGAACTGTGAGTGACACAAGGTAAAATGCATTTTGATGTATTAATATGAAAATATTGGTTATGCATTTTAGAATAACTTATATACGTACATTAGTACTACCAAAGTAATGTAATATTGATTTGATGTAAAGGACAGCTGGCGCTTCAGCTAAAAGCATTTTGTGTGCATTTGGGAAATCGCTTAGCAAATAACTTATGTACCTAAACACAGGTGTCTAGCACCATTTCACATATGCCAGAGGATGTGAAATTTCTGCTTGCTCTGAGAGGAGGTGACACAGTATCTGTTGGAGACTTCTCCCCTTCTGATGCAGCAGTTGGGAGACACAGTAAAGGATTGTGCAGATACTTGAAATGGCTCTTGCCTCTAAGTGCCTGAAGTGGACCCTGAACCAGTACATGAATCCTGCCCAATCCAAAGGCTTTCTGTTCTCCATGCCCCAAGGAGACACCCATTTTTTGGTGTCCCTCACATAAGTGACATACAGCATATTTTAGTTATTGGATAAGAAATTCTTTTAAAATATATGTTTTCTATTACCAACTGATATGTATTTGGCCCATAGTAGCTGTTTCATTGCCAAAAGCATTAGCAAAAATTGAGATTATTTTACTGAAGTATTTGTTGGTGCGGAGACACCTTTAAACACTCAGTTTAGAGGTGACATAGATAAAGACGGAGCAACTTATGTGATATAATTACATTTGGTTAATTAAACTGTTCTACATTTTGTTCCAGTAAAGGGGAAAAGAGAAGTGATCTCACAAGTGCTTTAAACCTTACATAATGGCCACAAGGGTGCTTTGAGACTCTCTGGAGAAGACTGTAATTCATAAGTGCTAGTTCATAAGCACAATTTAAATAACATCTAATTACCACTTGTGTGGGTAATTCCAGTTGAGAAAGCAATTGCTATGCATAAACATGACATGTGACAATGACATTTCCAAACTGTGGATGGCTACAGCAAGTTTTGTAGTCAAATGACATATATTTCTAAATGGGACATGCTTTTGTCTCTATTTGTAGAGTAGAAAACTAAGCAATTCTTACACCAATTCCTTTAATGAAAATGCCTTATTTTGAAATTTGATGCTGTTTAATAAATGGGGGTTAGTATATCTAAAGAAGTAAGTACCTTTTCCTCAATTAAGAGATTTCTAATACTAATTAATTTCAAAATTTCACCTCCATGATAAAGTGGATTATCACCTACATCACCTTAAGAAAAATGAATACTTGTTTTATAAGATCATTTCATGGTTAGAGTTTCATCCAAAGTCATGGTCTTGGTATGCTTTTATTAATAGTAAAAATGCTGTCGTCTAATTTTCCTCCTAATTGTAGACTTTTATGTCATTTGTAGCTCTTTAGATGAGACCACCTATGAGAAACTGGCTGAAGAAACACTGGATTCCTTAGCAGATTTCTTTGAGGACCTGACAGATAAACCTTTTACCCCAGAAGATTATGATGTCTCTTTAGGGGTATGTTTTAAATGTAATGTTACCACTGTAATTAGTGTAGGGTTTTTTTTTTTTTCTATTATTTGAATGTGAATTTTAAATTAGTCACCTTAGTGCTGACACCGAAAATACAATAAGTTTTTACACCTTTATTGTGCACTGTCTGGGGCAGCAATTCTGGTGAAAAGTAACACATACTGTCGTGTGATTTAGGGATTTAAAATTTTTCATGTATAGAGAAAGATATAATATAGCATAGTAAATAAACACAAGAGGAGATGGAAACTGTTTTCTAATTTCGCATTGGTCCATAAATTTTCCTAAGCAGGCATAGATATCTGCATAGCAGTCAGTTCCCTTCTGGTGTATACTAGAATGGTAGGCCTACATGACATGTAGCTGTTTCTTTGATTGCCGTGAATTCAGAGAAGCAGCGTTTGTCTTAACCAGGTGCAGTATATGTTTATCCTGGCTTTATTGATGACAGTCTGTTGTGGAGGGAAACAACAGGCGGGTGCAGTGTTGGATAGGTTGTTGCAGTAGTGAGACCAGAGCATATGTGGGCAGGAGGCTGCTGTCATGGGAGACATTGCATGGCTGGAGCCTTCAGTAGTCAGCCACCCAAGTTCTTTTACAGGAGCGACAGACTCAGAATAAAAATGTCTGGTTTATTTGTATAGGCAATTTATTAGTTTTTATGTATCAGTTCCTGAAGTGATCTGTGTGTTACAGTGCTGGACATGATTTGGAGTGCTG
Source organism: Cinclus cinclus (assembly GCF_963662255.1). Lineage (NCBI taxonomy): Eukaryota > Metazoa > Chordata > Aves > Passeriformes > Cinclidae > Cinclus > Cinclus cinclus. The sequence goes on from NC_085084.1 coordinate 50,953,502, forward strand.
TTTGTGCCTACACTACTGTCTGCTGCGCAGGTCTTTCAATACTGCAGTTTTTTGAGGCCACACAGCTACTGCTTCCTCTTCATGTCTTGCCACAATACGATTGCTTTGTCCTGGCACTATCAGTTAAGGTTCTGTGCTCCAAGATGTTGAATTGGATGGTTTGGCTTTCACTGTGCAAAATACAAAACCAAAACAAAAGTCTATATAGTTTTTGTCTTCTTTGTGTGTAGCTTTGTCATCATAATTTTCATTCTGTATTTCTAATAGCTAGGGTATAAAATAATATATAGCCAGTAACTTTCTGTTTAGCAAATACTACTTGTTGCTTTAATTAGTATGTAGATAATATTGCAGCTAATTGCTTTTCTGGTAAAAAACATTGTTTAACCATTACTCTTCAGAATGTTTGAGGATATCAGCACCTATTAGCCTGATGCAACTATCCTAGGACAAAAATTAGCAATGGTTGAAATTTACCTCTCTAGTATTTTTAGACACTTCATTATGTTAAGCTGATGAATCGTGTCATAATTTTTTTCTCCATCTGCTGTATGGTGGATTATGTTTGACATCTTAATTTTTACGGGTGGCCCTTTAGTATGTAGATGGGATTATAACAATTAATATGCTGTCATTTTTGTTGAAAGCAGAAGGTTAAATAGTGCAAGTTTTAATTGTAAACAAACAGGGTCGGTGCTGCAGGAAGCCACAAGGTGGCGAATGTGATAAAGGTCTGCTGTCCCTGTTGTAAACGTGATTGCTTTGAGCATTTTATATCTTTGTGTTCAGGGAAAGAAACCTCTCTTTAGGAGAATACTTTTGTTACAAGGAACTAACAAGCATTCATCCAGTAGTACAAAAACCTACAGCAGCATTTCTTAAAACATGGTAAAAGTATCTTGCAATTTAAGTTCTTAAAAAAATTCAAGTTGTATTTTCTAGTATTTCAGAAGTACTGTAAAAGGTATGAGGAGGTGTTTTCAACACGGGAGTAGAGGTTAGCCTCTATACTTTGCAAGGATATAGAGCAACAGTACTCTCTAACAGCTGACACATGGTATAAATAGTAGTATGATTTTTGTTAACTCTTTGAAAATCTATTTACTTATATACTTACACATATATTTATGTATGTATTATTTCTATAGAAACATATAGCATAACAACATATTACATAATGTGCTGAGTACTTAATATGGCATTACAAACCATAGAGAAGAATGCTGAAACCTGTACATCATTATGCAGGCCTAATCCTCCATCCTGTTCTTATTCTGCTGTATCTCAACAATTCTAAGACCACTGAGACATGGAAAACTTGAAATTCTGATGACCAGAGAAGTTGCTTGTTCTTGTCCTTCTGTGCACTGTACTAATGTCCAATAGAAATAACTGGCAGGGCAAACCTGATGGGACTTTTAACAAGGAGAGCCTTTTATTTTTATTGTTTTGGTCACATATAAATGCCTTAAGCACAGAAACAGCATGGAAACTAAGGTAAAAAATCAGATCCTGAGAGTACTACTTTATGCCTGGTGATACTTGAGGTATGTCAAAAGCCAGTAAAACTGAGTTACTTTGTAGGAGAGGGAAGCTTTGAGTTGCTGCTTGTGCTACAGAGTATGTTGGCAGGCAGTAGATACTCATACCTGAAAGTATTTTTCCCCATAGTGAGTGTTTATACATAGCAAATAGCCCAAGCAATGATAGGCAGCTCTAGCAGTATCTTCTGACTAAAGCATGAAAAGTATGATACCCTTAAAGAGGCTTTATTGAAGTATTTGAAATACTGAGAACTAAATAAATTATCTGAATCATCACATTGCATTCTATAGAAATATTTCCCTTTTTAATTGATATCCTTTAGATTAACTCCAGTCCAAATGCTGTTATTTCTTCACTCTTAAAGTTAGAACAGAAAATATTTTTGTCAGTTACAAGAAACATGAATCATGTTGTCAGTAAGAAATTTGAGCAAGAAAGAGAAAATAATTGTTCACTAGGATAATGGTCTAAAGGTGGCATAACCAAAAGCAAAACCAGACTCATTGAAAATAAGAATTGTGGAATTTAGAACTAACTTTTTTCAGGTATGAATCAGAATTATCAAGAAAAAAATGTGTTTGTTCCCTGTTAAATGGTTACAGTTACTGAAGAAAAATAAAGTCAAATTGCCTGGCTCAGAAATCTAGCAATGACACATAAAGCTTCTTGACTTTGAAGCACACTAGTTCTGCATTGTTCATTAATATAAAAAAGTTGTTATTGGATTATGTTTTAATGATTGCAAAATGAATTGCTGTAGTCTGGTCCTTTCAAGATGCCAGGTCCAAGCTCAAGAGTATTATTTAAGTAGCATCACTGTGAATGGTACAAACGCTAAAATCAAACTCTGACAAGAAGTGTTAAAGTAAAGATCAGACTCAAAGATACAGTAGGTATTAACTTACATTTTTAGTATGTAATGATCATTCTCCCTAGCTATTATTGTTTGGGAGATGGTTGAGAATCTGATACAGGTATGTAAGTTTCTGCCACTGAAGATGAAGTAATTGTTGTCAAATTAACAGGGTACAAATTTTTTATTTCTCTCTTTTTTCATCTTTTAAGAGTGGAGTACTAACAGTAAAATTGGGTGGAGACATGGGAACATATGTAATCAATAAGCAAACACCAAACCGGCAGATTTGGCTGTCCTCACCCACTAGGTAAGTTAGTTATGTAATATCTGCAGACTGGGTGGAAATGCAATTCCCCTTATTTATAGCATGGCATGATCATGTAATATCCTTCATAACTAACCCTTCTACTCTGTATATTCTCAAAACATGATATTATCTGAATGTTCAATAATGGCTTGGTATAGGGGTTCAGGGCATACTGCAGTATTATTGGCATAACTAAATTAATACAGGAAATGTGTAACAAAGTTTTCATGCACTGTTTCAGCCCAAAACCATTGTCTACAGGAATATAGCTTGCTCATAGGAAATATAACCAGCAATGATTAAAAAGAAACAAACAAAGCTTCTTTTGGAAAAAGGGCGATGATGATGTCATCATCTAAACCTCTCTTTGTGTTTTAAGCAGGGTGGCTCCTTCCCTTTTAAGCTTGTGGGATTTCCTGCTGTATATGTTTATGTATGCCCACACTGGTTGTTTTTGTCAAACATCTCTACTTCACAAGAGCCTTAGCTAGCTGCTTCCTCTGCCTTTTCTAATGCTATGTTTTGATCCATTCCAGGTTTTCTGGTTGGTTTCAGCAGGGAGGGCAGCCAGACTAGTAAGAAAATGCTGTAGCTGTCCCCCTTCAAAAATCTTATTCTTTGCCACTATCCCTGGGAAAGAACCCAGGGAGCTGATTAGTGTTACTGGTGAAGGAACCAGCTTACAAGATTTTTGTGTCACTGACACACAGGCTTCTCTTTATGAAAACCAAAATTCAGTTAATTCCTGTCTGTTTAGCTCTAACTGAGCTGAGGCATACATGCTCCAGAATGTGGAGTTTGATGAAAAAAGTTAATATTTTTCTCTATACTCCCTTAACTGGTATTAGATAAACAGTGTTATTTCCTGGAACATGATGCAGTGTGTTCACTTGTTTCCTAACTTCTGAAAGGCAACTCCAGCAAATACTGTATGATCTGAACTGTCATCTCTTTAACTGCAGTATGCTGGGAAGTGAAAGAAACAAATGTTGCTGCCAGTAACTGCTTCCATTGAATGTTTTGAGGCATTTTTACAGTAAATGTTGACCTTTTGTCTTTAAGAATGTATCCCAAGGGAAACAAATTTGTCAAGATGTGAGATATTTTTCTTGGAATTTTTCTTTTTTGCCATTTGTTTCCTACTGAGTATCTGTACACCTAAGTGAAATCTTTACTTAGTTGATAGTTACCAAAAAAGGGCATGAGGGGATGTGTGCAACCTGGCAGTAGTGTGATTGCAGTAATTTAATGAAGCTTGTGACTGAAAAGACTTTTCAACCTTACAGAATATTAGCAATATCTTAATGTGATATTTTAATTCTTTTATAGTTAAAACATATATGCAGACTTTCCATGAGAAATACATTTAATCTGTATTGAACTTGGTAGGCAATTTATAGAATTCACCAGATCTTTGCTTAAACTATTAATTTGAAAGTCACATTTGTGCAGTGTTTTGGAGATTCATACTTCAACTATGAAGGTGCTTCATATGCTAACCTTATCACTGATATTTACTGCATAACATTTAAAACCAGTTCAGATAATATATATATTTCTTCATCATTGATGAAATGGTCTGTCTTACCTGATTTTCATGAATGACAGGATCCAATTCCATCTCTAGGTTCAGTAGAGTATAAACGTAAGTGCTGAAGAGGTGAGGTAAGAAATACTTAGCAAAATAACTGGAGCACATCACCCTGATTCAGTTACTACTTCTGATACAGTGAGATTTCAGTGAAAGTGGCTTGGTTTTGTGCTTGCTTTTGTAACTTCCCATACATTGATTAGCGGTTGGAAAATTCATAATTTGACTATTAACTCAGGATGGTCAAGGTTCAGATCAGTGTTTATGCCTGTAGCGAGAGAACCTGCAGATTGTTCTTAGGTATGCATAGGATCGTTTGTCTTCTAGCAGACTGTGTGTTGACTGGGTTCCAAGGCATAAGTTCTGCAAGATTTAGGGTTTCTCAATTTATCCCAGATGACCATTTAATTCCTTTCTGTTTTCTTTGCTTAGCTGATATAAACAGCAGTGAGTACCTTTCAGTCATTCTCCCATTTGACATATGGAAAACTGGGTGGATAGCAAGGTCCTGAGTGGAACCCATGGGTTCAAGTTTCTTTCTTGATGCTTAATGTATATCTGGAAAAACCAAGCTAGTAAGAATATAATATTTTAGTTATAAATCTCCCACATGCCAGTATATTTGCTTTCAGGTGCTAAATTATTTTGTTGTATATAAAATGATAATATTTGTGCTTTGCTGTGCTTAGAATATCTGCAAGAACTAATCAGTGGCATTAATTCAGCATTATACAAATATCTGTTGTGATATTTTGTGCCAGAAAATTATATCTGTGAGGGAAGAATGAGATAAAGGAAGAAAGTGTGGGTAAATCAGTGCCAAAAGCAGGAAGGGAAAGTGCTTGTCTCCCCTAGGAGTGATGGATGTATCTGGTCACCTTTCAGATATATCTGTTTGATGGCTTAGTAGTTCTTGACATATCAGGCCTTTTCTGCTCCACTTTCTCAGACTGCCCACCCATGTTCCCCATGCTATCTGTTCCTTTTCCTGGGCACTCTGTGGCATGCATTATGCATACAGGCTTCCAGCAGGTCTCCTGTAATAATCTGTACTTAATCAGTGTGTGATGTTTTGTTGTGTTTTTTTTCTAGTGGGCCCAAGCGCTATGACTGGACTGGACGGAACTGGGTATATTCTCATGACAGAGTATCTCTTCATGAACTACTATCAAAAGAGTTTTCTGCAGCTTTAAAAACTAAATTGGATTTGTCCTGCTTAATGTATTCTGGGAAAGAAGATACTTGATTGTATTCTACCTCGTGGAAGTTTAAAGACTTTAACCTCAAGCGAAACTCTTTCTTGGGCTGAAGTACCTGAGCTTAAATCTGTTGTTTTTCTTGGCGTCAATACGTTGTGCAACAAAAATGAAAATAATATATTTTTTCTCTAGTGCTCAATCTTTGGTTTTCTGTGTGCTACTTGAATCTGTGCCCATGTAGTACCTGTCGCTCATCCTGTCGCTTAATTTTTGCTTTCTTTCTACAGAAGTCATGAATTTTTAGTGTTTATAGACTTGTTTGCATGTAAGAACTGACTACCTAGTGGCTCCTGAACAGCACACAAGCATTGAACTTTTGTTGAAACATTCACCCAAAACAAGATATGCCTGTGAGTTATATTTACATAAATTGTGGTACTGTGAATGTATTGCCTCAAAATTTGTGGCTATTGGAACACATCATGATCACATTTGACATGTCATAATGCATGTAATGGAAGTTCTTTTTTCTTCAGTTACTCTGAAAAAAGTATTTCAAGTACTCTGAAAAAGTACTTACTTTTTTTCTAGCTGAGCAAAATAAGTTTGGGGTAGTGAAAATTTGCACTAATTTTATTCTACTGCATTTCTTAAGTGGGTTTGGATTATCTTGGATCACAATGATAGTGCAAGGCTCCCCCGGCACTATGCTGATAGTGCAAGGCTCCCCTGGCACTGTGCTGATGAAGAAATTTCTTAGAATCAAGTATTGTTGTCAGGCTGATGAAGCTGTCTTCATCACATTATTAAGTATGCGAAGGAAATAAGCTACATACTTCAGATGTTACAACAAAAACATTTTAAAGAAGTCATGAACAGCACTACTTCAGTAGTTGCACTGTTATGATATTACAACTTGCAGGTTTTAACTGCCTATTTAAAGCGGAAGGACCAAGTTTCTGACTAATGCATGAGGGAAGAGTTATACCATACTCTTGGAGATTGTGTGAAAAGATGTTCAGTGCGCAGTATTGTTCTTCTTGGTTTCTTTGATGCTGTAGTTAGTTTGGCATGATTCTTTAACTAGTTTGACAGGTAAGGATTGATTTTTGTCATTGAAAAGCAATAACTGTATAGTGTTCTTGTCCAGTATTTGCATTCAGAATATAAACATTGTTACCTGCTATTTCCCACTACTAAACAGAAACATTTCAGTGGTAGTAGCTCTTGGTTAATGATGCATGCTGTTTGCATACCATCAATATAAATTTCAGCTCTACTGGATGAGGTAAATACAATGACTCCCAGATCTCGTTAATAAAGAGTAAAGCATGTTTTTTAAAAAAGTACAGGGAGGTAGAAATAGAATGTTTTTGCTATTCTGAAATTAGAACACTGAAGACAATTTATAGCATATGGAAATACATATTTTTATGTAGTTACTTTTATAATATTTAGCTCAATCTCCTGCAATTTCACATAGTCATTTTAACACAGTTTGTGTAGAAGTTAATGACTTGATGTTTGAATCAAGGATATCTGGTAGTTCCTTTGCCTGACCATGTATATTTTTTTTTTACAATTGACTTTTCCAATAATTATTTTCTTAAGTATTTGCATGCAGTATAACCAGTAACATGCATCTGATTCATATTTGGAAGTTCATTCTCCAATCTCTTACATATGATGAAATGTTTATACAAAAAACAAAAATTGCATGTAGAATTTTTAATTCATTATGTAAAGGTGGAGATTTGAGGGTGTGCTGAAGAGGGTGAGGGCCACAGACATGTGCATACTTTCGAATTCTTTCTGTTTCTTAAAATGTACTGGAAAGATTCTGTCCAGTTGTGGCCCAAGGTGGATTTTATAAGAGCAGTTCAGCTCTCACAGTTTACATGCCTTGCCCTTCATCTGTAATGCTCCTGCTATTTATGCAAACAATTTCCTGGGTTTAGGTATGTGAGTAACAAATTGATTTCATCTTAGCTGGTGAAGATAAATAGTGTCAGCAAGTTAGAATGAGTTTTATCTCAATGTACAAAATGAATCATAGGACATGACTCATTTTTTGCTTTAATACTTGCATCAAATTGTAATTAGGGATAAGGACTCCCATGGAGGCACAGAATGAGTTCTGATCCTAATGTCAGACTGTTTATTGCCCCAAGACAAGTAACACTTTCTGTACTGTTTTTTACTTTGATAACTTAGGGAATAAAAAGATTGTTATAAGTTCCCCACCTGACATCCTGTCAGTAGTTTCTTGCTTCACCTCTCCCAAAAGAAATAGCAGAAGGAGTCATTAAATACAGATGATGCACAGACAATATCAATAAGAATCACTGTGTTACGGGCATCACTTTTTCCCCACAATGTGGCTACTCCATTGTCAGTGAAGGAGAACATGCAAAATATTTTGGAAGGATGAGTATTGCCATACACAGCTTTACTACCTTCCCAAGCTCAGCATATAAACTGGGGTGTGTTGGGCTTTTTTTAGGAATACCAGAATTTTCACCAACTGCTAATCTGACCCTTTTTTTTTTTTTTTTTGTGGTTTTGGCTTACACTCTGAAAGACCTAGTATGTCCAGCCTTTCTAAAATTCATTGTTCCTATGTGCCAGGAATTTTTTGGAAGTCTCAGTTCTTTCATGTAGTCAAGCCTACAGCAATTGTACACAATCTACATTGATTGCAAAATACCACCTTTGTTTGCCAAGAGTTATGTGCCTAAGTTCTTGTTTGGTGTTTGTTTTCCACTTGTGGGTTATTTGAAAGAAAACATTACCTCTTTGCAAGATTGTTCCATGTGATAAAATCATTACATCTTACTTCCTTAAAATTCCCAGTGTCTTTTGGCAGCTTCAGTAAATGGGATAAAGGCCTGTCCTGAGGAGGAGGAAGCAGAATAAGAGAAAGGGGGTTTACAAGAAGGTTTGTGTTTGATTATTTTTAGCTTCTGGTTAGTGGTTGAGCGCTGTGATTGTGCTAACCAGCTCTGTAATATGTAGGAGTCCTGGGAAGAAAGGCAGAGGCTTGCCAAATACCTGGAAGAACATTCAAAATCATAAAGGAAGAATGAGAGGGGTAGAAGCAAAGGCTGTCAGGGAGAAATTAGCTTTCCCCAACAGCTGATGTCATTGACAAGGCAAGGAGAGATGTCGGGCAGTCTACTTCATGTGGCCCTTTAGGGAGTGGTGTTTTAAATTTACCCCACAACAGTATTTATAATTGTAATCAATCAAACATGTTCGAGTCCATTTTGCTATTGAGATTTTTTTTTTTAATTCCTGTATAAAGATAAGAAAAAATTGTGTGGTGTTGCAGCCGTCTCTCTCCCAAATTGTCTTTTATGCAAATTGTATTGCTGGCAGTTCTAGAACAAAGACAGTATTCATGCCTTTTACTGAGGGAGGTGGCCAGTAGAGACTGCTTTGCTGGGGATAGGATAAATAGAGCCATGAACAATTAAAGTTCTCTAAACAGTTCCTAAGTAAAAACTTTTTTGGAAATCAGGTTAATGAAAGACAAGTTTAGATAAAAAAAATAGTTGTTTAAAATAAAGCATATAATGTTGCTACCCTCACCAGTTGGCTGAATTGATTTTAAAAATGTTTGTATCTTGGTAATTATGTGATGAGTAACACAATGAATAACTTTACAAACGTTGTTACTTTCCAGATGTAGGCTCTTCTGCTAGCCATCAATGTCCTCTACTGTTGTACTAAAAAAAAAAAAATCAGTTATATATTTAATGTGTCCATAGTCTTACTCCTCTTAGCATCATTTTAAAACCATTAACGAAGTATCATAAGGCCACTGTTGCAGAAAATTTGGAGAATTAACAAATGAAGTTTTAAAACATTCATTAAGGAAACAGGCACCCACCCCAGTGTAAACCAAGTGATTTGACGCATACCTGGAAGTAAAACCGAATTTCCATTTCTGTGCCTTGATTCTGCATGAAAGCAATATTGTATTACGTGATCATAGAATTAGTCTAGCTGAAAATACCAAGTTTAGGAATTAGCCATGAATTAGTATTTTTTTTTCCTCTCTGATTTTTGCTGTTGGGTCTTTTAGACTGAAATAGGTACTTGAAGGCCAGTGTATGCACATGCATGTTAATTATTAACAATAAGTACAAGCAGGCTTTCTCCATACAATATTTGAATGCAGTTTCATATTTGCTGTAATAAAATAGGTTCTTTCAGGGCCTCCTTCCAAAGTCCAGCCCCTTCATGAAGAATACTGTTTGCCTTCCTTATCTTACTTTCTGTGTGAGATGCAGTGCATGAACTGTACCTACTGAGAAAGAAAATTATCTGAATTAGAAATGCTGTGGGAATCTATTGTATTTCTCACCTGCAAATAGCAACAAGGCAGAAAACTTAAGTAGATTTTTGTTCTGCAGGCCTGATGGGGCTGGGAGTGTGCTGTTTAATTTTAGAGGGGCTCGAAAGGGGTTTAACAGTCCACCAGATAAGACAGCAGATAAGGAATTCCTGATGACATTTAATGCTTTACAATGCAAAAGAAATATGACTCCGAAGAATCCTGCCAGGTCTCATCCCGGCTGCAGGACAGCAGTGATGCCGAAAGCTGATACCTGTGGAATGCCAGCCTGGAGTGTATTTCTCTCGTTGTACCTTACAATTTCAGTAACAGTATTGGTAGGCTTGCAGCAGTGACGTGGGGTGTTCCGGCCTGAAAATGGAACTACTCTGCCTTCGGCTAGTCTTGTGTATTTCAGCTGAGAGTGATGATGTGAGCAGAGCCCCGTCGAACTGTCAGTGAAGTGGCCGCAGCTATTCTGTGACAAAGAACAGGGAAAAGGAGAGTGAGAGGCCTGCTGGAACACTGCGCTGTGGCGTTAAGGGCTGTCTCAGAGGTCTTGCCGTTAGAAAGGTTCGGATGGGCAGTGAGCCCAAGTTCCAAACAAAACACTGATGTAAACGGAAAACACACCCAAGCGCTGGGCTGGGTGACGGTGCGCCGTGCCAGCGGCGACAGGGCTCCGCCGTGTGGCCCGCAGGTCCCTTCTGCTGCCTGGGCCCAGCGCGGGGTGCCTCGGGCAGAGGAAAGGCGGGGAGCGGAGCCGGGGTCCCCTGCCGGGAGACGGGACGGGCAGAGAGAAGCCGGGGGGCGGGGCGGCCTCGCCGCGGTGACTCAGCGGCGCGGAGCACCGGGCTGCGACCGGTATTTCCTGTTCCCCTGCCGCCGCCGCGGGTGTTGGTGTGTGCGGGCGTGGGCCGGGGGAGCTGGGCGAAGGCACCCCTGGATTGCAGGGGCGGCGGCCGCAGGTGGGGGCACGCCTAAGGAGGGGGCGCGCTGCCCTCCCCGTCCGGCCGCCACCGCCCCTCCCCTGTCGTTCCCTGCCTTCCCCATCCTTCCCCTCTCCTCCCTACCTGGGGGCGAGGCCGGCACCTGCGGCGGGAGCCCGCCCCGGCGTGGCCGCGCCGCCCCCGCCCGCGCCCCGCAGGAAATCGCCCGACTCGGCGGGAGCGGCCACAGCGGACCCGGAGCCGGCCCCAGCCTCAGCCCCGCACTCGGACTCGACGCCCCCGTGGCTGCCCGCCCCGGGGCGGCAGGGCAGGGCAAGGCGCAGTCCCAGCGCCGGGGCGCCTCTGGGACCTCTGCTCCCGCTGCCGGACGCCCTCCGCGAGCAGGCGAGTATCCCCGCAGGATATCCCCGCCCCGAACCCGCACTCCACGCCGCTTTCCTCTCCCGGGCAGGTGCGGTGCCCCCCGGCACCCCCTATCCCCCGCGGCCGGTGCCTCCGCTCCCCGCTCCGGGGGCCGCGCTACGGCCACGAGCTGCCCGGCTTCTCCTTCTCGTTCCTTTTTTGTGCTTTGGGTTTTATCGCCCTCTCGCTTGCGCTCCTCGGGCGCACTTCGCCGCCTTTGTCCGAGGGAGCCGGACCCGAGGGGCCCCCCCCGGCCGGTCCCGCACCTGGGCGGCGCGAACAGCCGAGCTCGGCCGGGGATCGGCTTTTCCCTAACGGGATTAAGCGGCTCTCGGTGACTTTTTCTGTGATAAGTACTTTCCGGTAGAGTGCGATACTACGTGGAAAGTGGGAGAGATGTCACGGGCGAGTCGCGGTGTTTATTTACCCGGGTTATTCCGGGGGGAGGACGGGTCTCCCGGCCAGCGCATGCCCCCGCCATCGGGGGCTTGGGCTGCTTTTGTTGCACAGAGAATTCCTGAATTCTTTATGTTGGCACATCCTGAGTGGATTCCAGCCATGCCTTGGGTTTTGGCTAACTGGGTCAGGGGAAGTTTCAAGTTAACAGGGAACCGTGAAACAAAGGAACAGGCAGTTCCAGAAGACAAATGTCTTAATTGCCCTGTTAAAGTGCCTTGGCATCGGCAGTGTTGGCGGTGCTGGAGCCCAGGTACATTGCATTTTCACCCTGGAGTGCCAAGGTTGATCTGGCAGTGGCATGCTCTTGCTTTAGTACGCAACTCTGCCCTGAGTTACCCTGTACTCGAAACCTCTTTGCATATTTTTTTCCAGCATAAGAAAGTACATGCTGCTTGAACATACTTGTGTAAGAGGCATATAACAAATCAGAAAACTTTCATCCTTCCAATGTTACTTTCTAGTAGTTATTCACTTAAAACAGAGATTCTCTGAATTATCTGCTCCCAAGCTTCGGTTTATATCGGTTCCCACAGCTAAGAGGATACTCAAGGGCTCTTGGCCCCACAGCTGTGCTCCAGCAGAGGCTGCAAAAGTCTGCTTTGTTTCAACCTTCGGATGTAATTATCAAGGCCACATCACTTGCAACAAAATAACTTACCTTTTCTTTTTTCCTGCGAAGTCTTATTGTAAAGGTTGAGAACTGTGATCCACCTATAGTTCAAGGAAAATAGAAGAGAAACTAGTATGTGCAAAACTGCTTCTTTAATTTGGAAGCATTTGTCGTCTAAGGCTTTAACTATCAACTATTTTGAATAGTGATACTTGTCAGGATCCATGAAGTCCTGATATGACAAGAATCAGGTACTGGAAATCATAGGAGGGTTGCTTGTGTGAATTAATACTAATTGAGAGATTATCAGGTTGCTATAAGAGACTTTGAAGTATTTTGCATTTAGTAAGCATGTGTGTGCCCCTTAGACATGGCCAGTAAGTTTTATACTTAGTATAACATTATTATGAGGATTTTAAGGGCTGTCTACAGGCTTCTGAGGAAGTTTTCTGCATGTGTTTGACTTTTAGGTGAGTTTACTCTTATAATTGCTTCTGGACTGTAACATGCAAACATCTTAAGCCCTAAACACTGGTTTCAAGTAGCGGCAGTGACTTCCCTTCATAAAAAGATGTCACCGTGAAGTGGAGAACCGGTGTTGTGTTCTGCTATTGCTCTGTATCACTGTCAATAACTGCTGAGGTTCTTAGTGCTGCTGCATTGGATTTTTGTGAGACTGAAGGCAAGTGTTGGGAATTGTACAGCAGAGTTGGGGTGTTCCCAACACTCTGCATGATCTATAATCTAAATATAACTCTGCAGAATGAAGCATCAAAGTATTTTAAGTGTACAATAGTTTTTTGATTGCCTAATCCCCCCTTTTCCTGGTTCTGTGTCCTCTAAGGACAACCAGGAAATCTTATTGATTAAAATAATGTTTAGGTAGCAACATGGTCCACAAAATGGGATGTGCTGTACCTTTAAAAAACTTATATGCTTAAAAGCATTAGAAAGCTCCTGGACTACAGTAATCCTCAACTGGGGAAGGGCCTAATATTCCATGACAACTTCAAAGCTACATTTAACTTAGAGAAAATCTGGGTGATAGCCTTTGTGTGTGTGTTTATAGTTACCAATCTTGTCTTTCTCCAGAACTTCCTTGTAGGGTCAAGGAAATCTCGTGTTACAAGACTGTTCACTTCTAATTGTTGAAATAACAGTATTTACGTACTCAAGGATGGGGTAACTTTTGTCTTACTGTGGCTGCATCAGTTTCATCCTGTTCTAGTAGTCTTGGAATTGGTCATTCTAATGACGGGGGAACAGAGCATGTACATGTTAGAACAACTGGAGATCTGAGAGGTTAGAGATTTTCAAGTCTAGTTTATTTTCAAATAGGTATAAAAATTCTCATTTCTGGGGAAAAATTAGTTTTTAAAATTTGACAATTGATCTTTGGCATCAGCTGTAGAAGGGCTGTGGATCTTCATCCCAAATTACAGTGGATTTCTATGAACTTCTCAAAAATCAGAAAATCTATTTGTAAAACAAGTATTTTTGGCAAGTATATACGGCATAATTTTGTCTTCTAACATACGAACCTTGCCATAGTGAAGAATGTTTGCCAATGGTGTGTTACCCACAAAGGTTGGAGCAGTGACGTGAGGATGACTGGCTTTGCATGACTGTGCTGGCATACACGCACCAGTGCACGTCATCTTTCAGAGTCAAACGCTCAATCTCAGTCCCATGACCAAAGACTCTAAATGCATTGAGAACTTAACGTTGTCAGAATAGAGCTGTTCAACCATGGGACACTTTTCTCAATTATCTAAACCTATCTTCTTCCTCAGAAAGTACAGCACCATGTTGGATACCTGTGTTTGCTCTCTTGTAAACTCTGCTTACTGCTTGTTCCCAGTCTCTGAAGCCTTCTGTTGCTGTTTAATTATCTTTTACCAGTACTTGGGTTATCCTAGTCTCACTTCAGAGAGTAATTTTTTTTTTCCTGAGTGGGTAAATTATTATTTAAAACCTGTTGCAATTATGTGGGTATTTTTGTTTGAGGTTTTGGAGGGTTTTTTGCTTGTTTCTTATTTGTGGTTTTGTTTGTTTGTTTGTTTTTTTGTTTAGTTTGGTTTGTTTGGGGTTTCTTTTGCTTTGTTTTGGGGGGGGCATTGGTGTCTTTACTGTTAGTTTGCTTTGTTTTATGTCGTTTTTTGTGTTTGTTGAGGGTTTCTTACTATTGTTGTGGGGTGTTTTTCTTACCAGACAAAGCTGGCATTCAACTCTAGAGAGCTGAAGTTATTTTTTACTTAAATATTCCATAATTTAAACAGGTACTAACTGCAGCATTGTAATTAAACAGCTTGATGCAGCAGCAAAGTATATTCAGGTCATTTAATACCTTAAACATTAACTGTTAAATGTTTGGGTTGGGTTTTAGTTGGCTTGTTACTGGGATTTGTTTTGTTTTGGTTTGGTTTGGTTTTTTTAATAAGCTGATTGCTTTTTGAAAATGCATGTCATTAGGGAATATTGTTTTCTGTTTCAGATGAGAATGCAGACTTTTTGTTCAGTGTAAGATGGCCCTTGCATTTGTGAATGTATTTAGGATGCTTAAGATCCAAGCTTAGAAGTAACAGCGTGAGCTATGGGAGCTCTGGTTTGGTATTTGGTACAGCATTTGCCCTGGTGTGTATTCATCAGCTGCGGGCTTTGTTTTTAGGAAACACGAGCTACCCAAGTCTTTCTGAATTTAGGTCAGCATTGTCATTGTGCATCTGAGTCCCAGAACCTCAGATAACTATGGTTGCTAATCTAGGAAGAAAACGAAACTCATTAGCGCTCTCTTCTCACATGAATAATGTGAAAACGACAGACAAAAATACTGCCTGATACGATACCAGGGTAAATAAAATGTATGCAAGGCAAAATATAAAGCCCTGTTGTTCTGGGTTTTTTCACCAACGCCTGCTCCCTTTTCATGCTTTTATCTCTGCTGTTTGTTTAGAACCAGCAATCCAGAACTGCTTTTAAGAAATTTCTTTTTACTTCTTAAAGGTGTGTAATTATCTAGGGTGTGGTTTATATGCATGTGAAGTGTTAGGTTTAGGATGTCTCCTTAGCTTTATGTATATTTCCACTGAGTTAGATATATTGAGTTATACTGAGATATATTCATGACTTCAGATATATTGGGCCTCTGTGGCTTTATCCTAAGACTGGCTCAATGATACCCCTCCCAAAAGTACTGTGTTGTTATAACTCTATTGTACCAAACTCATTTTTGACATCAGTATTGATAAACTGACTGTAACCTTAACAATGCAGCCTCATCATGACGAACATTTCACATTTTGGTTCAAGCTATGTGTTCTTTACCTTGCCTCATTAATTTTTGGTTGGGTTTTTTAAGGCTTTAGAGAAAACTCAGAAATCTCTCCTGCACGTCACTCTTAACAACAAGAGTGTCTGTAGTCCGGCTTGCACTCTCGACTCTAACATCTGCTTCATCATCTAGCTCTGCTTAATAGCCAGCAGATTTGACTACTGGTGTTTCTAGCCTCCTTAGCACAACTTTGTATAAGCTGATTCTGAGAATCTCCAGGAACATATGGACTGTTCAGGGAAGGGACGATTTCTAAGGAGGGACCAAAAGCAGCTGCAATCGGTGAAGATCTGAGAGCGAAGTTTCCAGGTCCTCTTTTCACTCCCAACACCGGTACTCCCAGTCTGATCCTTGGTGCTCCCCTACCTTAAGATTCTTTTTAACAGATCAAGATTTACATGTGCTCGTTGTGGTGTAAATAAAATGTGTGTTGTGGAAGTTAATCGACTGTTACAGTTGTTCTTATCACTTGAGCAAAAGCATGTAGGAAGAGAAGCTTGTTCCTTTGCTCTCTTAATAAGATAATACTTTGATTGGTAGCTGTTCCACAGATTTTTGTTGAAAGATGAGAAAGAACAGAATTATATGTTTTTCACAATATGGAAAGTAATTTGTGGCTGCATTGGGCAATGACTGTCTCTTTTTTACTTGGGTCTGAAGTGACTGAAGATGTCATCTTGCCTCTGCCATCAGTTTACAAGAAGTATGCTCTACATCTAATTAAGAGTGTATGACTGTTTTCATCTGTCAAGGATTACAGCAAAATAAATCTTTTGCTTTGATCTCACAAATGTTTCTTATCAGAGTAAAAAGCTCTGTCATTCTTCCCCCATTCTCAGAAATACTTTGTACTTTCGAGGGATCACTTGTGTGTTGTCAGTTAGGAAAATTGCACTGTTTTCTTTCCAATAAAACTTGTTTTCTGTTCTTCCTGATAAAAAACAAAGTGGACTGGGTGATAATTCTCTAGCAGGAAACAATGGAGGAAGGTATGCTTTAGACTTTTTGTTTGCTCTACAAAAGTCATCCTTCACTAACAATGCACTTGTTAGCACTTTGAATAACAGTGCTTTGAATTTCTGTTTCTAAATAAAGTTGAAGGAAGTTGATAAACTGTGAGTCAGTCTTTCTCCCTCTAGATACCTGGAGGTTTCAGCAGTACTTGAGAGTAACTTGTGCTTGTTATGCGGGCTTGGCTTCCCTGTTTACAACACTAATCATGGGGCTCCTTCACTAGTCAGAATTAATATGCTTTGCTCAAAGCGACAAAAAGATGGACCAGAGCTGCACATAATGCTTTTAGGCTTTGCATAAGACTGGCTTTAAAAAACTATTATGGGAAAGTTTTATAAGAAATATTTCTTACATCTATAAGGGGAAAATTTAGAGTTAAAGAAGTGTTAAGGGAGAAGGTGGACAGAAAGAAATACCAAAACTTCATAGAAGAAGGTGTGGTAATACTGAAGTTGTTAATGAAACCAACTTTGAGGGAAGACTGGATTTTATAAAAATAATTCTGCTTTTGAGTAAAATAGAATTGTCATGGACTTCTATAGTTAGAAGATCCTTAAGTACTGGAATTGTCAAAAACTGCTCACTTCTTGTCTTTTCTTTCTCGGTACAGCCTTTATGATAGAGCTACCAAAGCTTTCAGAAGTCAAGATGCATGCAGGCTTAATGACGTTAGTTGTGCTTGCAGGCTTCTAGTACTACTTTGTTTTCCTAAGCTTCTTAATGCTTCATATACAGATGTTTAAAGTTGTAGTTAAGTGATTTTTATTTTTTTGGACATGGATAAGTAATTTTTTTCTGAATTTAATTAATGTCGTTTAAATATATTAATTTTCTTAATACATCACTACATTTCAGACTACATACTCCTTATCAACATGCAACTATGTAAGCGATTTTTTTTTTCCTCTGGCAATTGTAGTGGTATTTCCTGAATCTAAAAGATGCTTGATTTTATTTTGCGCTGCTAAGATCAGTCACATGGATTGCTTGACTTAGTAATTACTTGAGATAGTTCAGTGTGTGCATGTGCCAACATAACCTACAAGTGTGTTTGAATATTAAACACCAAATATGGCTAATGAACAATTGTAAGTAATGTATGATCTGGAAGTAGTTATATCTTGTTGTTAAGAGCTAAATATTTTACAGCACAAGAAATTATCTTGGTTTCTAAATAAGTAACATGCAATATGATATTGCCCCAATAGAAATACACACATAGCTATTAATACTCAGGAATAAGTAATATGCACAGTTGACAGAGGGAGTCATGTTTCCAGTCTTTAGTCTTCTTGTCACATCTCTTCTTTCTATGTTTTTATCTCTAATACTGCATAAGTGCATAATACTTGTATAATATATGTAACTATGTATATCTATCTATACATATAAGCATTAATTTCTTACTAAGAAGCATTACATCAACATTTCCTTGTTTAGTTTTACAATCAAGTACATCTCATTGAATATTGCAATTTGACAGCCTTGTAGTGTTTCTGAAATGTCATTGTTACTTCTTTCAATATGTGCATCTGTCTCTACCTTTGTAGTTCATACCTGAGGTCTTTGGCATGCACAGTTACTTACCTCATGGCTAGAACAATTCTGACATGGGATGTGGCTTCTGGCATCATGAGAGGCACATTGGAATGACTAGTAGGTATCATAATTGGAGTTTCTAGCTCTCTTAATTCTGTACCAGCCATATAAGGAAGTATTTCTCCATGCCTTTTCTGAATAGATCAACTAAATCCCTCATGATCCTTCTAAGGTAGAGAGCTTTCTGGTGCTTCCTGATGAGAAAAGTTCAAGGAAAAGCTATTTTTGTCTGTCCCTGTCTAAAATGGTCTCAAGTTTTCTGTGTAAATCTGTTTTATTCCCTGGATGGATTTGACAGAGAAGTTACCTAGTGCTCCATTAGCAGTTGAAAGATTATAGACAGCAGAGATTTAGCAAAGGATTAGTCAATTGGAGAGTGTGCATTATCCGGCCAGGCTTAGAACCGTGATTGTCTCTCCAATCATTTTCATTAGTGTCTTATTCAAAGATCGAATTACGTAACAATGACGTTTCTGGGGAATCTGGTAGGAGTTTTTCTTTGGTTTCTCTCTCTCTTCTACTAACTATCCTAGCCTGGGAGAGGGGAAAATAAAGCATTATTTTTATGCCTCAAACTTGCAGTATGTTTTAAAAAACAGCATTTCAGATCAGTGAAGAGGCATGACTTCAGTTGCAGCAGCTGCATTTGGATGATAACTTAGTGTGGTGAAACTCTTGAGAAAGACAGGATGCGGTACAAGAAATACATAACTATTTTAGAAGCAGCAATAGGTATTACTCCCCTTAACAAGAGGGAACTGCTTCCTGAGGGTAGACATGCAAATCTGTGGCAACATCCAGGGTAAGTGTTAAAAAGTAATCAGTGAGTAACTATGGGAAAAATTATGCTCACCTTGAATCATGCATTTTTAAAACTTGTTATCAGAAAGTGGAGAGTTATTCATAAAGCAGGTAATAATTTTTTGTACCTTCTGAGCTCTGTATCTTCAGTAGTTGTGGTTGAACTTATTGGTTTCATTAGAGATTTCTGTGTACTACCTGTTGTTGGCTAGAGGAATAACTAGAAGGTGTTATTTCTAAATGAGGTGTTTGCAGAAGAACAGAAAGAATAAACAGGTGTGTTATCATCAGAACAGAAATTAAATTACTGGTTTTTTATTTTTTTTTTGCTACTAGCCTGATGTATGTGTGTGGTGCCCCTCGTTTAAAAATATGCACATTCTAACTTTTATCTGTCAGAGAAACAGTTTCTGAAATGAGAAAACAAAACCCACTTTTGTCTGTGCAGGCAATTTCTCTGCTTTGAAGCATGAGTTCATCATACTTAAGAACACTGTTTACCTGCAAGAAGGTTTTTCTGATTTTTGTTTAAAAAATATGAGTGCTTTCTTGTATCACACAACTTGAGTATTAGGCTTCAGAAAAATCCTTCTGTATGTAACTGTTTCCACCAGAAATGTGTGGTTTGTTGAAAACAGTGTTGTCATTCTCCCCCACCTGCCCCTGTATGAGTAGCATGGATGGATGGGTGTCTTCACAGCCCTTCTGGTTTCCTATTTTTTTAATATGATAGAATGTTGTCACTTTGTTTGAGACATAACAGAGCAGTGCAAAATATGAGAGGCTTTTGTCCAAGACCAATTAGTATGTTTCTATTGGTTTGGAATAGTTCTGTGTAAGCAGGACTTCAAAGAAAAACTTGGATTATAATTATGGCTGTTTGACTATAACTGAATTCAGATTTATCCTGTAAGTTTTCCACAAATGAGCTTTCTTTAATGGTGATAGCAACAGTAAACTCAAATAAATCACTAAGTACCGTATGATTTTTTTTCTCCAGATCTATCACCAGAACCGCAAAAACTAGTCTAGGAAATACTCCCATGGAAACAGCTTTGTGCCTTTTTAATTAACACAAGTATTCTTCTAGTTGGTCCTAAATTCCCAGTGTCATGTTAATGAGTGCTTGTAGGGCTTTCTGTCAAAAGCTTGCCCATTAAAAGGGATTCTCAGTGCAGTCTATTTGGGCTCAGGACAGCAGTGTGCTGAACTGTGACTTCCTTTGATTGTTCCATATAAATTATGTACATGCAAATCTTTGATTTTTTTCAGCTGCTCTTCATATGTTGATAAAATGGTACCTGAAATTTCTCCTGCTGCTTTGAGAAGCTGTGCTGGAAAGTAATGATATATTCTTGTAGAATTCTTTGTTTTCAAGTAGGTTAGTCTGGCCAGAGTCACAGCTTGAATCAAGCCCTCTAAAAATGAAACATTAAATGTAATGTCTATTTCTTTTGTAACTGTGACTGTTTGTCTTTCATTTATTACTGAGTATTAGTCAGTATCAAAGCACAAAATACACTGTTAAAAATTGTTTTTATTTCCAGCATTCTTATTTGGACATCTCCCTGCTATTGGGAGAGGTTTAGTTAACGTGATTGTTGTACACACTTGGAATTTCAATCTGGTTAAGATGTATTTGGATTATGTTTGGATTTGCCATTCCAACAGTTTCAGAAAAGCAGCAGAGCTGTTGTCATTGGACTGTAATAGGGATACCTTTTATGTTTCTATTAAAACTTTGAGGGAACGAAAGGTTGGTAACCAGCAATTGTGTCAAAGTAAACCGAGTTGACAAAAAAAGCACTGTTCTTTTTGTATCTGGATACTGCTTATTCCATATGACTGGAATGAACACTTTAATAACACACTTTGCTAAGACCAGCTTATCACCCTACTTTGAGTGGTACCCTGTCACATTCTTTGTAAAAATAAAATTTTACAAAAGTGAGGGTGTGTGTGTGTATAGGAAAAAAATCTGAAACATAATGAGACAATTTCCAAAACCTAAAATGGAATAAAGGGTATAGAGGTCCTCATTTGTCAACTCCTCACTGCACAAATTCAGGTGCAAAATTATGCACTTTATTTTTCTTAAACATCTCTTAAAATAAAAATTAGAACTTGAATGTACTGCTAGGTCCAGAGCCACTGTTTGAAAGTTGTAAGAATTCTGGTTAAAAACCCAGACTACTTTGCAAAAGAAAGCAGGAAAGCCATCTGCCTTTCTGAAGCATAAAAACATTATATTGCTAAGGTATTCATTTATATTTTCCTATCAAAGACATTGCAAAGTTACATTTTCTACCTCCACCTTTGCTTGGAATAGTGATGTGATTTCTGTGACAGATAGATTGATTTTCATAAAGTTTGACAAAGGGAAAATGGTGGCAGCAGCGGTAGTTATGTTTAGCTTCCTTGTGTGAGTGTTCTGCAGCCTCCAGAATGGTATTTTGTGCACAGCCCAGAAGAACAAGGCTGAAGTTTGTTTCAAAGGCACAGTATAGCTTGTGCTGCTCTTTGGTGGTCATATAAACTCAGATTAAACATGATTTTGTTCTGCAACTTTTGAAATCATGCCTTGATTTAAAACTGTAGTTTTCATTTGGAAAGATGCTTTTATGCTGGAAGAGCATGGGGAGAAAGGGGAAAATAACCTTCTAGTTTCAAGGTGTGATGTCTGGCAGGTGGTTTCATTATTGCATGCTTTTAAAAGTTAATTTGAAACAAAATGTCTTTCAAAAATATTTTAGAAATTTTAATTTCCCTTTTTTGAACCTGTGACCTCATTACATTTTTGCTCAGAAGAAAGTGGGTCTCACATACAAGAAACATCAGATCTTGGGACAGACTTGTAGACAGGTGGGGAAGTTCTGTAGAATTATTTCAGTATCTCCCTCTTACATTTCTCAAGCCATCTAGGAATGGCTAATGGACTATTAACCATAATGAAAAGACATCTATACATTGAGGGGAGTGGGGGAAGGGGAGCAGAAACAAGCAAACAAAATCAAACCTGCTAAAAGAATAGCTAATATATTTTTGTAGGGGAGTCTGGCTATATCCTTCTTTGAAGATTGAACACTTAGGAAAGATTTTTTTTTTGAGAGAATAATTAAAATCACTGAGTTGCATGTTGGTTTTCTTTTAAAAACAAAGCTAAGCTACCACCAAACCTCAAATCACTAGCTTGTGTTTCTATTTCTGTCGAAAGTTCCTTCTTTATCTTAATGAAATGATTTGTTTTCTGTTTTCCTGCAGGGGATAATCAAGGACTAGACAAGCGGTCAGGGAGAGGGGGAGCCCTGTGACAGGGATGCTGAGTGGAAGCTAGTGTGCTACCTGTGCCCAAGAGGGGTAACTAAAACCTGTTGGACAGGGGAGGAAGAGGATTACACTGGGAATTGTTTCCTTTCTGTCATTTGGCAACTGAAGTTCTTAAGTTATCATCTAATGGGAGAGCATGTATCCTATTGTTCTTGCTGAGGTTATGCTCAAGATACTGCTGTTACTAGCTTTCCTCTGCGCAGCCTTGTGCAAGGTAAACAATCAGACCAAAACTAAACTGAAACAAAAAGACTGGTAGTCTGTGGGGCGGACCAGTGCAACAAAGTGACTATAAGTATGCTTCCTGTCAGTACCCTATTTCATTGGCAAAAGTGCATTGATTGCGTTTGTAGGCTTGTGTGTAAATACTGCTGCATATCTCCTTTTTTTCAAGTGCCATTTCCACTTGATTGCCAGGGAAGCTAAAGCATGTCAATCTAAGCAGGGAAAAACATTTTATATCCTCTTTATCTCTAGGACTTCAGTGTTCCAGGCTTCACAGAGACTCTTTTGTGGTTACACGTGACTTAAATGAAACTTTGTTTTCCAGGGAGCAAACTACTGCACTGCCATCTCCTTGCGAGTGGGACTGGGAACACAGCTGTACATCGAGCCCAAAGCATTGCACAGCAACTAGACAACGACACTCAAAAATTGTCATTCCTCCCAAGGTACCAGTCAAGTTGCATCAGTTAGACCTAGCCATTCCTTTAAAATTATGTATTTTCGTCATGTGCTAAGATGTATATTCTTTTAGCTATATTTTTATAAGGTTTCAAGAAACTGTACCTAGTGGAGTAATACAAAATTTAAACTAGTTCTTTTGACTTCTCAAAGAAACTTAAAATAACATGCACACTTGCTGAGAACTTGATGATGTACAACAGGCCTCCAGAAGAGGAGAGGTTTCTGCTGTGAAGTCAGTATTCTGTTGAAGTTATGCAAATAATAATGCACAGGCCTGTACTAGTTCATCTGTTACCTAAACATTGGTAAAGAATGGATGCAATCTATGATGATGTCTTCAGCAAATACAAATATTTAGCATGGACTTGGGGATAAATATATTACTTTAAGCACAAAGGGTAATATTCATGGAAGTTGCTTAGTGACTCAGTTAGTCCTGGGAAACAGAGTAGCCACACACAGGGAGAGTTGTTTTGCTGCATATTTTCTTACAGTACATCATTAAGGTAAATATAATCCTTTTGGCATATTAACCTTTCTTTTGAAATCTTTTCTTAAGTGCTTCCAGAAGGACTGTAAAATGTGTCGATTGAACATGCTTGGATTGTTTTTGTGAGTCATTAGCAGATGATGATTTTAAAAGAGGAAAAAGTTTTTATGCTGATGCTTTGCAAAACTATAATTGACTTTCATTTCTGAGATGAATAGCTATTGCTGCTTTAGTAATTTACTTAAAAATGTGCATATCTGCTGACCTGACTTTCTAATCTGTGACATACTTAACCAAAGTTCTCCATTTAATTTTCTGGGAGTGAGGGAAAATTTGATAAAATAATTTCAGTGAAATGTAGCTAGGCAGGAATGTCTCACCTGAGGTCTTAAGCGGCCTCTGACATTTGCTTCAAAACAAAAACTTTCTATGGTAGGGTATGCAAACTTTACATTAGGGAATGTGGATAATTGTGAACTCTACTCTTAGCAAAAAAAACTCCAGAACCATTTATCAGCAAGGTCAAGATGGCTCACAAGGTGCATCCAGCTGCTTTGTCTGTGGGCTTCTAGGGGTTGTGGAACTGGCAAGTGAATGACTGGTATCGCTGTGTCTGTCTGCTTTCTCCCTGATTGTTGCTGTTCTCTTTTAGACTCTTACCAGTTCACTTTAGTCGTTTGCAAAAAACATCACCCAAAAGTGGGCATTAGTACCCCAGCTGGGACCTTGCTGTTTCTGAATAGGGCTGCAGAACTGCTTTGTTTCTTAATAAGCTCATCAGCAGGAGGTTTGCCAGTATAAATAGGATGGGGAGAGGCAAAGCTTTGAAGCATAGTTTTTGTGCTCTAAAGAACTAACTTGGCTGAAGAACTGCTATCTGGAGCTTTGTTTTTAAAATTAACATCTATAACAGGAAAAAAGTAACACACCTTTGTGTATGTTACATCTTGTGTAATCTCCATATTCTTTTGCTTGTTTTTAATAAGCATAATGATTTCCATGAGAATGGGATCTCTGTTTTCTTTATTGTGTTGTCTTAATTAATTTGAGCCAGTTGATTCCCATAGTAAAGCTTTGATGTTGTAGGGCTTGACTTCTAGGGGAAAGGCAGATAGATAGCTAAAAGCAGAGGATCGTTTCACAGCCTTGCCAGAAGTAGTCAAGAGACATAGAGAAGAGAGGAAGGAAATGAGATGTAAGCAAAATGAATGTTCAAACAGAATGTGCCTGCTGTTTAAAACGAAAAAGTTGGGGTTGGGAAAGAGATTTTCTTTCAAGTGTTGATACACACTTTTATATGGTGTTTAGGGAGAAAACAGTACACACTTGTGTGGTTTGGATTTGTTTAAAATACATTCTTATTTCACTCTTTAGAGTAACAGTGGTAGTTTTTGTTACTTCTTAAAGTAGCAGAGGTTGAAGTGCTACACCAGGGAAAGTTGTTTAAATTTGCCCAGTCTGTAGAACAGGGGATGGAGTGGGGGGCTGTGTGTGTGTTCAAGCAGAGTCAGTGTTAAAGACCCTGCTTTGCTCTCTAGTGGTAGGTCAAATTATTTCATGTGCTTGCTTCACTAGTGTAATTTTTAAGGAGCTGCAGTGTAATTTAAGACATTACCCAGATGAAAATATGTTTAGAACAAATAGACTGTATTTCTTTTTCTCACAACTATGATTTTTATTAACTTGTTACCAAACACTTCTGCATATTCTCATGCTGTTTTATTTATCCTCCCATGAATATGCTATACATCTGTGTTTTCTAACTGCCATATTCTTTGCAAAAAGAAAGTAGCAACAAACAAAACAGTCTTCTGATTTAAAGCAGAACAGACTTGTAATGTGTGAGATCGCGTAGAACTGAGGAAAATACGCATTACCTTGCATTATAAAAATATATATTACTGTATTTCATACTGTTAATGTCCAGTGCTGTTCCTAGTTATTCAGCATGTAGCAGTGTGTGTATTTCAAAATTTTTTGTGAACTTGAAATTGAGTTTAAGATTGGCTTAGAGCAGTGCTGCCTCTTGCTCGAAATAATTATCTACATTTTAAAATTTTAGCAGTTTGAGGTGTCTCAGTAAATCTCTGTGTCTAGGTTTAAAAATATTTAAAATTTTCTGCTCTTGAAAACATCAAAATAGGTGGCCTCATAAATGATAGAGGATTTGGCAGTGTTAATTACCCTGTTAAAAATATGTATGAAGTGTGGGATACTGTGTATGTTGGGCTCTGGATTTCTTCCTGGGACATCTATGCTTTCTAAAATAACGGCCTTAGTATTGCCACTTTGAGACTTGGAAAGTATGTATAGCTCTTCATCCTTACACTAGATCAGAGACAGCCAACAGACCAGACCCTGCAGCTGCATGCCAAAATCTTTACCTTGTGTAATCACAAACTGTATTTTGGAAGTGGAGACAAAGGGGCAGGATAATCTGCCCCTTTGCATCATTCTGCTTTAAGATGGCACTTGAGTCATGCAGTAACTCCAGAATGATAGGATAATTCAGGTGGAAAGGGACCTCAGGAAGTTTCTTGTGCAACCTTGTGCCTAAAACAGGGTCATCTGTGAGATCAGAGCAAGTTGCTTGGGGCTTTACCCAGTTGGGTTTGAAAACCTCCAAGGACAGAGACCATACAGCTTCTCTGCAGTGGGTCCATGGTTTGTCTGTCTTCATGGGGAAATTTTTTTCCCTTTATTTACATCTGAACCTGTCTTTTTTGAACTTTGGCCCACTGTCACTTATCTATCTTCACTACTGCTAAGAACCTGGCTTTATCTCTTCAGTCTCTTCCTGTCAGCACCAATGGGCTGCTGCTGAGTGTCCTGACGCCATCCTTTGTCCAAGATAAACAAGCCCAGTTGCCACAGCCTCCTTTAGCAGGGCCAGTGCTTCAGCCCCCACCATCTTGGTGTCCCTCCGTTGGACTCATTCCTGCACATGGTAGCAAGTGTTGAGATAGTAAGCAAGGTGTCTCATCTCCAGTCCCCCCAAGACAGAGATTAGGATTACTGTGCCATATATGCGACAACCCCTGTGTAGAGCTGCATGTTTGAACCATATGTATGGAGCTCCTGAGCAGTTTCTGAGAGTCAGAGGTCAGCTACCTACACATCCTCTAATCCTGAAGGTTGAATCTGTTAGGGCCCAGCTTACTATATAAAGAAGCAGACGTAATTGGATTTATGAATCATTTAAGTAGGACTGATTTGTGTGATTTTGCTGGCTGATGACAAATGGCAGTCTAAAGAGATTGCCTGGAAGGGAAGGGGGAAAGGCTGTTTGACAACATGGTATTTTTAGAAACTTCTGCAGTGTCTCTCATGACAGGATCATGAACATTTGCTTAAAAACAAGAGCAAAACTGACATCTCTGTTCAGATATTTCCACAACTAGACTAGCAGCCTGCATTCCCAGTATCTCTATCTGAAATCAGTTCCCAGCTCTTTAAAGAGGTTTCCTTTCTGCCATGCTGTCTAGCAGCACTACCAAGTGTTGAACTTTAACATTTAAAGAAAGAGAAAAATAATTGGTTGTCATAGTGACAGGTTAAAAGGCTTGATGGTGGAGAGGAGGTGGAGAGAATATTCATCACAGCATACTTGCTGCAAGCAAGTTGCAGAATATCCTTACTCAGTTGGCTGGAATAACTGTGAGAGCAGCTACTTGTTTTAAATTTGCATCCTCTAGAGTATTGTTAAATGGGTGTTCCCTTTGTAGATGCTAGAAGTGGCACAACTGCTTCATTCACAGTAGCATTAGATAATTTATGGAACACATCCTAGGTTTTGCATGACTCAGGCTACAGCAAGGGATCTCTCTAAATTAGTGCTACACAGACCATAGATTCAATCTGATTGTAGGCAAACAATGTCTCCCTTGATTACTTAAACTAAAAATCTCAATGGGAAATGTGTTTGCTGTAAGTTATTTGCATGTTTTTCATAAACACCAATAATATTTCCACAGAAGTTAATTTTAAAATTTCTGTACACTGACATAACAATCCATGAAATCCCCTGCAGATGATGCTGTTTTGTAGAGTTATTGCACATGCAGAATAGCTGGTCCTAAATACTGCAGAGAACAGAACTGGGAATGTGTAGCCCAGTTTTCATATACTTTTGACATGGAGCTGGTGCCCAGCCTTTACTCTTCATGATGATCCCTTGCAGGACTGACTGTAACTGGACCTGAATTTCCCATTTCAAAGGGAGGCCAATGATTGAAATGCACATTCAGCCATGCTTCCAAACACTCAGCATGCTCAGGCCATTTGGCTGGGTTTCCTGCCCCTCTTCTGCTTGTGTTGCTTGTGTTGTGCCCCAAGCGAGTTTTGGCTAGTTTGTAGGTGTTCCATATTGGCAGTATTGTGGTATTTCAGAGAAGATGAGACAGGAGAGGTTATACCTAATGGTAAACAATGTTCTTGAGCTGCATGTTAGGGGTTTGGTATGGTTTGGCTTACAGGGGAAGAGAATGGGGATTCTGTCCTCCCATGGAATAGCTGTTAGATGAATTGAATGCTTTGAGAACCTGTTCCCCTTTTCCTACTACAGGAGGCAGAGACTTGAGGTACTGGAGGAGTTCATACAACTTGTATCACTATTTACATTGGTATCCTTCCATTTGCTGCTTAGCTGGCAACATCTTCCTCTCATAAGGCCTTCCAACATATCCACCTTGGGAGGACACCTTGGTCAAAGAACAGACCTGAAAGTTTGTTCTTGGTGGTTGAATTGCAGGATAAGAAACCTGGCAATTATTACTACACTGTTTCTTACACCAGTCCATGCCATCACTATGAGCATCTGGGCATTTGGCCAAGCTCTAGAGTGATTGTGAGCACTAAAGGATACTTAGTGCTCACATTTGCAGATTGGTATGGGATGATTTATATGCCCTTTGTGGCAGAGTAACTGTTTAGCTTGAGAAAAAAAAAATAAAAAGAAAGCAGGAAAGGATATTTGTACTTTGCTCTTGAAAGTCAGAAATTTTATGGGCAAACGTGGGGAATATTTTGATAAGTCCACATGGATTATTTTCCGTCTGTTACTGTTTTTCTTTAATTAGGAAACAAAATAGAGACAAACTGATTGATAGGTCTTTCCCAGATGGTATTTTTTGGTAAGGGATTGAAAACCAGCCTATCTGGCTTGCGTAGCTGTGGTCAGTTCCTGCATTTGTGTTACACTTGCCTCAGGCTAGCTTAGTGTGCTAACCCTGCTTGCTTCCCTACAGCTCAGGGAAGTGTAGCCTCCGTTAGTGATAACACTTTGTGGCTTTGATGAAGTCACAGAACATGCCAGAAGGAGGCATTAAGTTGAGCCACAGCTTCTGTCTGGAGCCACAAATAGTCCTTCTTGCCCTTGGACAGGATAGACAGACCCTTAGACTGCTCTGACTGGCACTGCCTGCTAGGAAGCGATGTCTAGTGGGGGAACCAAGTGGTAGCTCTTCATCTTTTGCCACAACCTGTGTGGAAGGAAGCAGCTTTGTGAGGCTGGTGCTCTACTTTATGCTGCCATGAACTTTGTATGTGTGTAAGGTATGACAGTCAAGAGATCTGCTGGTGGCTTCTCCTTTTCCTCATGTCTGACAAGCACTTCTTTCCAAAAAGTATATTGCCACCCATCTTAAAGCAAATGTTGTTTCTTGCATTTAAAAATACGTCTGCAGCAATGTTATGCTGTTTTCATTGTGTCGTGTCATTTCAACAAGTACTGGACAGTGGATTTCTCTGCTAATGCTGTGATATAACATTCCATGCTGATGTTTCCAAACAGTGCTCTTTGGAAATTTGCATCCAGTTTGCAGAGGTGTGCAGTGGTGTGGAGAGTGACAGCTGTTTTGCCTTGCCATACTGTATCTCACGGACAAATTCTTGATGTCAGAAGCTATCACTGGATCCCATGTGTGTGAAGAACCTGTCTCCCTGCGCTTTATTTTTTCCAAGCGGTCCTGACTTCAGCTATATACTGGACTGTTAGTGTTGCAGAAAAAGTTGTATGGTATCGCTGGTGTAACTGAGAGGAGGAACAACAGGAAAGAAAGAGCAAAGTTCGTGCTTTGGCATTTTTTGGGCTTATTCTCTTCAAGTTTGAGGGTAGGCTATACAAAGTAACAGGCTATTTGCTTCTTTCTTTCTTTTTTTTTTTTTTTTTAAACACTGGCTTAAGTGTTTTTCCCTTACAGTTGGTTCTCATTCTCAGTTTCTTCCTTTCAAGAGTTGATTCAAGTATTGCCTCATCCACCAAAAATAGCATAAAGCCAGGAAGACAGCAGCACTTGGGAAAGAAGCCTTTATTTCTGAATATAATGTGGTTGAATTTCTGCCCATCTTTTCTTCCTTGGGGCTTTTAGTGACCACTCATTTCTGCAAGCTCTTGAGAATAGTTTACTCAGTTACATGCTTTTTTAAAGAATATGTAATTATAGCCCCCAAAACAAGCAATTTGGCCTCTGAATTAATAGCAGCAGTGTGGACTTTCAAGACTGATGTGAAAGGCTGTTAGATGGTGGGAAGGAAATCTGACTAAGGCTGTGGACGCGAGGAGTCCATCAGCTGTGTGGGGGCTTTCACATCCACGTTCTCCTCAAAACACACTGACAGAAAAGATAGACGTGACTGGCGCATGTCTGCTTGACGGAACAGGACTGTGGATGCTGTCCGAAAGCCTCATGTCAGAAATGCCGCCCGGGCTTGGGCCACCGGCCCCATCGTTCCCGTTTATTCTGTGACAGGCGTCGGCTGCTGGCCGCTGCCAAGGGCAGGAACATAAGAAATATTTTTGTTAATGGGGAATAACAATTCTTTTCTTCCCGGGGAGAATGGAAGTGTTTCTTCGCCTCCCCGGGGCGTTTGCAGGCATGATTGGCTGGCGGCGGGGGCGGCCGGGCCCCGGCAGGACAAAGTCTCTCTGTGGAGGGCTGCTCAGAGCCGGCTTTGTCCTGCCGGGCTCCGGCCGCCCCCGCGGGCTCCGCCGCAGCCCCTCGCAGCGGCCCGGCCGGTTCCCTCGCGGGGCGGAGGCGGGAGAAGCATTCCCGAGGCTGGCGGGCCCGGCGATGTTACTATGGGAGCGACGCAGGGCTCGGCCGGGAGCGGCCCTCTCGAGCCCGCGGCGGGGGCGGAGCAGGTCGGTAACATCCCCGGCCCCCAGCGCGCTCCTCCTCCTGCCCGGCTCACCCCGGCGCCCCCTGCCCCGGGCCCCTAGGGAGGGGAGCGGCGGCGGGCGGAGCGCGGGTCACACCGGCGCACAGGTGTGCTTCCAACCCGCGGGACTCACCTGCGGCCGCGCCGGGGCCGCCCGCCCTGCGGATGAGCGGGGAGGACCCGCTCAGGGCTGCGGTTTGCTCCGCGCGTCCCACGGCGCGGGATGGCGGAGACAATGCTGGAGCCGCCGGCGGTGGGAATACCGCGTTTTTTCCTGTTAGATGGGAGCGGGGAGGCAGGCGATCTTCCGAGGCGCTGGCCGGTTCCTGCGGCGCCCGAAGGCGACGCCTCGTTTTGTATTTTAAATACTGTCTGGGCTAAGGGTGTAGGTCAGTGTTTTAACCGAAAATAACCCCAGTTTCTGTGGAGGAACAAACTAAGAAATTTGATGAAGAAAAGCCGCTCCCCCCACTGTAGTAATAAATGTGGCTATAGAGTAGCAGGCAGCACCTTGCCTATCAGGAGTGGATCAGTGCTGCGGTGTGCATACTGGCATGCAGAAAACTGAACTTACCTGTAGTCATTCCCCCACCCCCACTAAAACATGGATGGAAGCCATAAACACTTACTTATGGCTCTTACTTTTTTTTTTGTGGCTAGCAGAATAATCAGTACCCTTAAGTATCCTTGCAGTGTTGATTATTTTATGTGACTGTTTCTTTACTCTGTGTGTTTCGGTTGTTTTTTGGTTGGATGGTTTGGTTTTTGTTTGGTTAGGGTTTGTTTCACCGCAGAGGTTGTGCAGTTAATCTGGCTAACTTACTCCATTCTTCTTATCTTCATCCTCACCTGTATTTGAGTGTTTCACCTCTTCTTAATCCTTCTTGTAAGCCCTTTGACACAGATCCCAGTGTATTTGACACTGTTGCTCCAGTACATTTGGTAAGTAGGTGTAATCATTTGCTGATGGCTCGTGTGAGAGAAATAGAAACAGGCATAATAATCTGCTGGTAACCTGCCTTGCGGGGGTCTCTTAGGGATGAAGTTTACATGTGTTGCTCCTGAGATGGATGGAAAGTCTGACTCATGCACATTCGATCAACAGGAGTTACAAAGCCTGCATTTACACATGTACACTTCATATGGCTATAGCTTAAATGCTTCACTTAAACCAAGCTATAGTCATTATAGAATGAATCCCAAAGTAAGACACTTCACAGTATATTCAAACGAATCTAGTACCAGACTGTGTTGTCTGTCTCCTTCCATTTGTCTCAAATAGCAACATTTTTCAGCCTGCTTTATCAATATTGATGGAATCCTTTTGAAGTTAATGGCGATACTTCAGTGGGCTTGATAAAAAGTCTGGGTTGTCAGGTCTCAACTGAGTGTATGGCATTCCTGCAAACCATTTTAGGGCCTACCCTTCATGTAAAGAAGTAAGAATTAATTGGTTTGGTTAAAGCTTCTTCTTGGATTACAGCTGTATGTCCATACAGTATGGGTTGGTTATGTTGGTTATGAATTCAGTGGCAGCTTCTCTGTCAGCAAAATGGGAGCTTTGGCTGTTCTTTCCCTCTGCTGATTGTGTGAGACTGTGAGAAGGCTCACGTTTCTTATGTGAACTAAACTTAAGTGGGGAGACATGGCCAGTATAGCTACTGCAATGGTTATGTTCCTTATAATGCAGTTGCTAGTAAGGCCACAATTTCATTTCTTTTATAAAGATACCAGTTTGCTCATTATTTTGTAGAAAAAGAGAGGAGAGATACTACAGCTATGAATTCTAGCTTCATCTTTATTTTTCCAAATGGAGCTCTGAAACAATATAAAATTTATAATTGTACTAGGAATTCTGAGTGCAATTCATAGTGGTTAAAATTGCAAATGAACTTAGAATTGCCTCATTTTTTGAAGCCATATTTGGAATGTATTTCTTGCCATGAAAATTAAGTACTCTTAAGAATTTTGTGTGATCTATGCTGATAGGAAAGATAAATACTGCCAATATTGCCCTTCAGGCAGATTTACGCTCCTGAATGCATCCTAACTGGAGTGTGCAGTGGAAAACAATATGTAAGTGCAATTATTCTTAATGCTTTATGAGAAAAAAGCATCATCTAACTTACTAAGTAGTAGGAAAGCCTTCATGAACTCTTCAGTTGTCTCTATCCTGGATCTTCAAAATAAAGTAAAGAAGAAAATGCTCCTTCAAGGCCTGCAGTTCTAGCAGTTAACTAAACAGGCAGATAATGAGCAGCAGCTTTCCAGGTGCTTGTGTCTCCTCTTGTGCTCTATTAGGTAATCAGAGAGCAGTATCTTTTTGTGTATTTTGCCAGTGGAATCTCTAGATCTGATAAACAATA
This sequence comes from Cinclus cinclus, assembly GCF_963662255.1. Lineage (NCBI taxonomy): Eukaryota > Metazoa > Chordata > Aves > Passeriformes > Cinclidae > Cinclus > Cinclus cinclus. The sequence continues at coordinate 50,986,533 of NC_085084.1, forward strand.
CTGCAGGAGTGTTTCATAACTGAGTTTTGGATGGTTCTTATTAAAAAACCCACAGTATTTAAAAAAAAAACAACAAACCATCACAACTTGGAAAAAAACAGCTATCTGCAGCATCTGAATACAGCTACAAGAAATAATGCCCCTATTCATTATTCATTTATTTATGACTTGATAATATGTATATTCTTACCCTGCCTTACCTTTTGATTGCAGATGCATGCCTATTCTGTGATGAGAGAGCATTCTGAATGCTCACCCCTTATGACTTTTAGTCAGTATGAACTTTTCAGAGATAATGCAGGATGTCTAGCTAGACTGTCATTCTAGGTTCCATAAACAAAGCTCTGAGAAGCAAATTGTTGGCCTTTGACTGAACTGAGCAGCTTGCTGCCTGGGTCAGCACTTGGCACTGTTTGCTCTTCTTTCTGTGTTCCAGCACTTGCAAAAACCTAGTGGATAATGTGGGATTCTTTTAGTGGCCATGGCTGAGGATTTGCCTGTCTAATCAGTATTTCAGAAGCATTTTGGAGAGTTGCAGAACAGGACGAAAAATAACTAACATTTTTTATTTCTTTGTTTTCCTTAGTAATTCTTATTCCAGAAATAAAAATTGGTCAGTGGTTTTGGTTATTCTGTTCATAGAGTTGATACCTTATTAAAGCAATTGAAGTGACAGTAGCATAGCTAATTGCTAGCATGTGGGTGCATGCTCTTTAGATGATGCATAAAAACTCTATTTTTCTGTGTGGAACTGTACTTGCATAGCTTTTCCTGTGGGCTAAGTAATGATTATAATTTGACTGTAAATTCTTATTTTGTAACACTTAGTTTCCGACAAGTTTTTCAGTGGGGATGTTTTTTCCGACTTGGTACTTTGTCAAGATCTCCCTTTCAGTTGCTGGCAGTTGTCAAATACTTGTATGTGCTTTACCTCAGTAGGATGTGTTACATTAGGGCAAAAAAATCCCAGTGTCAGACTTCTAAAGACATAGTGTGGATTGCAGACAGGTGCTGTCCTGGTTTGAAGGACAGGTGTTTGCCAAGGAAAGCAGAAACTTCCCCTTGGACTGAAAGAAAATGTGATTCTTCCGATTATTATAATTTGGGAATTAAGAGAGCTCTCAGGCAAAGATATGGGGGTAGGAATAACAGTTCTTTACTAGTATATTTAACAAGACAAACAAGAACAACAACAGCTATGAAATTACCCACAAACAGAACAGTAACTCAGTCCCAGTGTTTTTTGGCTGCAGGCACCTTTTCCCTGAGCTGCAGTTCCCGGTGCTGGGGGCGGGCGGGTCCCGCAGAGCTGCAGGAGGGCTGGGGGTGATGGCAGCGCTGTCCCAGGGGGAGAGAGAGATGGAGAGAGAGCTCTCCGCTCACGGTGTGGGTCCTGGTGATCAGTAGAGTGCTGGATGGTGGTAGTTCACAGCGAGAAGACAGCCGGGCAGGGTCCGATGATGGTTTCCCGACGCTGGGATGGAGGAGAGGCAGCGATCGTCCTTCTCGTCCGAACTCCGCGGGGGAAATGGGCCGAGGCCCAGCCTTCCACTTCCTCTTCTGGCTGTTTGAATCTCGCGGGGCTTGCTTCTTCCCTCCCGTCCCCTCCCCCTTGTCACCAGGGCCCAGTCAACAGGTATCTTAGCATGACAATGGGGAAAATTCCACAGAGGGAAAAAGGGAGAGAACTAACCCTCAACAGGTGCCTACTGATATCTCCAATAGCTGCTGTGCACTCAGCTCTGATTTGGTATCAATTCTTTCCTGGCTGTTTGTGTGCAGTGCCCCAGTGCACCTGAAAGATTTAAGGATAGGTTAAGAGGGTGGAAGAAGGTGAGGAGTCTTGTACCTCAGAGACCCATGTCGAGCTATTGGTAGAATGTGAGACCCCCCTGTACCAGAGTACTGTTGATATATCCCTCTTTGCTGTCCCTTTCGTGTATGTGAAATACTCATAATCTAGTTCTCACATATGTGAAAGTCTTAAGTATGTTTTGCAATTTTCTGAATGGCTTTTTTTTTGACAGATTATTATGATGTCTATTTAATGTTGCTATGGTGGTGAACTATTGAATTTAATTAGTTAAATCTTATTAATTTCTCCCCCCTGTTTTATAATTTGACCTAATTTCCAGCTCCTTTTCCAAGCTATCTTTTCCTGCTTTGTCCTGTAGAAGCCAGTAGATAAGTTCCTAATATATTCTGCAGCAGTTAGAATGAACTGAAACTCTTGGATCACAATAATTTGGAAAAAGGATTAAATTTGTCTTCATTGTTTATAAAGCTTGTTCATCTACAAGCAGGTGCATAAACTCAGTTTCTTTCAGATGGGAAAAAAGCAGAACACTTTATTATGGTGTGCTTCTGCTTTGTGTGTCAGGAGGTTCTTGAAGTGTGTAATGCTCTTTCATGTGGCTCAGACCACAAGAAGAAAACTTTCTGTTCCGAAACTCAGTTGAGAATGAACTTTCAGTTGCTACTAAAATGAGATTTGCTTTGGGTAGTTATTTAATGGCAGCGTTTCTAAACCTTAATTATTCTAAGCTGTTCAGATTCCCTTCAGCCACATATGCAAAAGGATTCTCTTGTTTTTCTTTCTTAGTTATTTTCAAAGCCTCATGTGGTTTATGAAAATTACAAAAGGAGGAATGATTCTTTTTCTGTCGCTTGCTGAGCTTGTTCTGGTTAGTTTATTCTTTATGTACTCAGTTTGAAGTTCAGTGGAAGTGCCCTGATTCATAGGGATGTGTCAGTTTGGTTTCATTTAATGGTTGGAGTGATGCCTGAAGTTACTTACATTGATGTTTCATGCATGTGAAGTGTTGACTCGATAGGAATATTGCATCAAGGGCCCTAATTTTAAATTGTTCTGCTGGCATCCTTTCAAGTGAAGAAAGAATGGCTGCAGATAAACTCGGATTAGTGCTACAGGAATTAACCAGACACGCGAAAGTTACTATCTTGATATGGAAGAAAGGGGGCAGCTGACTTCACCCCTCTGCCCCTTGTTGATTTACCTCTTGTTTGTTGACTGCTGTCATTAACACTATTGGCAGGAATAATTTCTACATACACTGGAGGCGTATGTGGCAAATTCTTCATAACGATGTTAGCAAAGTCATGCATAACTGCATGGTATACTTCACATCCAGCCTTGCAAAAGGATCAAGGGAAAGGAATGGAAAATTCTTGAATTTTACCACTCTCAGCTGCCCTTCTGTTGTTTTCTTGCCTGAGTATTTTATCAGTGTCATCAGGTAAGGGTGAATTTCAGTGTGATACTATTTCATGTTGGATGATGGGTTGCTGGTTTCTGGTGTCCCAGAAAAATTCAGAGCTGTGGCTATATGATTAATTTTGTCATCTGAAAAAAATAATTATACTTCTTTTGAGACTCTGAGGAGGAAATTTTGCTGTGAGTAAAGGGATTCCGAATGTGTTTTACTGAAGCAGGTGCAGCTGGCTTAATCCACTGTCTCATGGTATGTAAGGTCTTGGGAGGGGCTGAGTGATTATTTGTTTCCTCTTTTTCCAAATACACTGTGAGGAGTATCAATATAAGACCTATAGATAGCAGTAAATATCAATATAAGACCTTCTGGATGACAGAAAAATTGTTGAACTCCCCTTTGCAACAGATTTTTGTTTTCATTTTAGTTATGTGCAAGACATGTTAACGTTTAGGAGTGAACTTAGCAATGCTCTCTGGCATGACTGAGTAGAGGCATCTTGAGAGGGAGAGGTGAATTGCTTAGGACCCTGAAGGCAGGAATGTGGTGGTAGAAGGAAAGGAATGCAGAGAGGTTTGACTAGTGTGACTGGAAAACAGTGAAAAGTTGGCTAATAAATTGAGCTGTTTGTTGTGGCGTGGCGTATATATGAATGATGCTGAATGTATGACTTCAAGCTCAAAACAGCTTGATTTTATAGAGTTTTGGTATCTTTTGGTCGATGTAACCTTCAGTTTGGAGTTTGTGTTCTGTGAGGTTTGTGATATAGCATTGGTAGTTGCATGCAATGCATTGTTATAGTGTAAATTTTATGGGGTTTTAGACTTAGATATGATCAAATGTGCCATTAAATTTTATGCATTACACAGAGCTATATTCAGGTTTATTTCCTTCAGACAAGAAAATAAAGCACTGTGACTGTTGTGTAGTAAGACTACATACTTAGACACATACACACAGGAATGCTTGACTGGAAGCAAGATGTTTCCAAGAATAGGACACGTCCTGTTTCTATTAATGGAGTGAGAACAAAGGCTACTAGAAACCTTAACAGGGATAGACAATCTGGTTTGGGATGAAGCTTGGAAAGTAACAATTGTTCCAGTGTTTGAATTGTTTTGCATTATGACTGGATGATTAAATATAAATGCTGGCCTGATTGGATTGTATCCCAGTAATGAATTGGCCTTTTAAAGCCAGTTGCAGGAAGTAGTAGACAGGTACCCAGCTTGTTTTTCTCAGATTGCAAAGTTGCAGGTATTGAATGACCAATGGAATAACAATCTTTTGATGCTAGAGTTGGTCTATGCCTGCAAGAAGATGAAACATTCAAAAACAGTAGCAGTACAAAATGTACTGCTGAAGTTGAATAAAATTATAATTAGAAGTTTGTACAACGTAATATATATGGTGCTTCAGTGGTTTGGGGTCTTTTTCTATTTCTTTTTTTAAAATTTTAAGATGCCACAAGAGTAAAAGTGATGTTTTAGCTGCAGAGGATAAATAATTCATTAAATGAGGCACTTAAGAAATGGTGGCTGCACTTACTTTATTTCACAGTTAACAATTGTTTTTCTTAATGAAATCCAACTTAAGGAAATTGATTATGTACACCAACAGAGTCTGATTTACCTTGCCATAAAATCCTGATACTGCAAGCACAGCAGAACCAAACCTTTGAAATTTTATTTTATTATGCCATTACAAGGTCAAGTCCCCTTGAATTCAGCTTATGCACAATTTGCTGTAGCAGTTTAATTCTCAGACTTCATTTGTGTGGGTATCCCAAGGAACAGGTCCAGAAACATTGTGACTGTAAAGAAATGTGTTAGGTTTACAGTTAAAGTAACGGGCTGACTTAAGTTGGAGGTAGCTTTTAAAGCCAGTGTTGATCAGATGAACTGAAAGTTCAACCTCCCTTCAGTAGTTACCTTCCTGAATTGTATACAAAAAAAAACTTCCTAGCACCATAATTGTGTGACAGGGTGAAAGTCATGGAAAAGCATTCAGAAAATGAAACAGCAAATAAAATCTCCACTTTCAAATGTGTATGCACATATCCAAGATTCAAGTATAATTGATTTGTCAGCCTTTTACCTCAATTATTTTTGATCTTGAGATTAAATCACTTGGCTTCCACATTTTTACCTCCTCGAGCCTCGCTGAGTTTTTAAAAAATGGGTGGTGGAGGAATCTACTTCACTGGAAGACTAAGCACAAGCTGTACCTCAGGAGGTGAGGCTTGTTTTCTTTAGAGCCCCTTCAACACCTGTGGGAGAGTAAATTGTCATTTCTAAGGCTCCTCCTCTGGATTGGTGCTGTAGGTCACAAAACACTTGGGAAAACCAGCTTCTATCCTCTGTGAAGCAATATTTGAAAAGGATGACATCTTTTGATGTCATGAAAAGAATGTTAGTTGCTAGAGTGCTATTTCTCAAGAGGAATAAACTATTTTCTAAAAATTAAATTATTTAAAAGGGGGGGGGGAAGGATGACAGGGAAATAGGATCTGTTTTATTTTTTTCCCCAAATGGCAGTTTTCCATTTTAATTGAAGCTGCTCCCTCACAGATTCTGAAGAATTGATTGCTTCCTGTTGGGGGAGCACTGGAACAATTTACCAGGGTAATGAGAGAGCTGTTGTTGGGCGAAAGAGAGAGAACTTGTTCCTGGAATAGGTCTAAGCTGAATTTTTAGGATTTTGATAGTCACTAGGTAAGACCTGAATATGTTGCAGCTGTGTTTTGAATACAATCAGTTTCTTTTTTCCCCCTCTTCATCTTGAACAAGCTTTTGTTTCATTTGTAATGGGATATTGTACTGGTTTTTATGATGCATATGTATGCATCTAAATCCAGTAGAATTCAGCTGTAACAAGTGCAAACTACTCCATTCCTGCTTGCCACTCATCTCTGAAAGGTTTTGCATGTGTACTTTTAATTGGCATAACATATGGGAGTTGTAAATTGATGCTGAGTTTTAATGTTGTGAACTTGTTACACTCTGCTGCATACATACTGCTTTTTTGCCCCCATCCCTGCCTCTGATCAAGGCAAATTATGACCTGCTGTGGGTAGCACCAAACCAGTTCAGGTGACTGCTTTTGTAGTAGCCCCTTTCCACAATAATTAGAGAGGGAATGAGAATGTGAATCTCTTGCTAAAAGGATTAGTTTGTTCAATAAGTGTCACTGTTTTAAAAAGACAGCACAGTCCCTGGTAATTTCTGCATACCCAGTTGAAATGATTAACTGTTGCTCTTACTGTCAGAGATCACATGTACTGTGAAATACAGGTGAATTAATTCTAGAAAATGTGTGTGTGTTGTTTACTTTTCTGGTATAATGAGAAATTACTCTTTTGTGTCAGCAAAATCAGGACCTTAAAGGACCTCATGGTACTATCTGAAAGTGTAAAATGTTTAAGTTAAGGTAAAAAGCAGTTTGGAAGAAAAAGTTTCACTCTGAAAATGCAACTATAACTCTGGTTTTTGTAGTTAAGTGCTAAAATGTAGGATTGCTAATTTTCAGGTACCTATTTTCATGGCGTCTCGGTGTCTGTCCACATTAGTGCAAGGTTCACCTTTGGAGTACCAGATGTTTCCCTTTTTTTTTTTTCCCCCAGAACATGAGACTGCATGGGGAATATGTTTATTTCCTTTCCATAAAGAGTCCAACCAATTCCTGAAATAAATGTGGTAAGAAAAGACACTTAATAAAACCAGAATCAATAAAAACAACAACAAAAAAACTAACCCAAATACAGTCTGTCAGAAGATAGGGTATGGGCTTGAGATGAAAGAAAGAAATCAAAAGCACCTAACGAGTTTGTTGTAACGTCCCGTTTTTTGTCTCATTTACCACGAAGGGAAGGTTTTGAGACAGGATTTTGGCCTGATGAGAACGCTGGGGTTTTCCCCCCCTCCCCTTTTCCAAGGCCGGGCGCTGAGCGCGGGGCAGTGCTGGTGCGGTCGGCGCTGCCCGCTCCCGACTCGGGAGTGCGGGACTGCCCCGCACGTTCAGCGGGAGATGGCCACGCTGCTCCTCCCGGCGCCTGTGAGCTTTGTAATGTGCCCCAGGAGCCGGGCGGGAGGGCAAGGAAGCAGGCTTGCTTTCTGCTCGTCTGTGTCACGGGGCGTATGTTTAGCGTGCGTATACGTGTAAATAAAAAATATCTTTTGCCAAGAATCACACCACGTGCTTTTAGAGCATTTTCCAAACACTCCTTGAGCTCTGTGAAGCGGGTGCTGTGACCACTTCCCTGGGGAGCTGTTCCAGTGCCCAATCACCCTCTGGGTGAAAAACATTTTTCTAATATCCAACCTAAACCTCCTCTCACACAGCATCAGGCCATTCCCTTGGATCCTGTCACTGGGCCCCACAGAGAAGAGATTAGTGCCTGCCCCTCCTCATGAGGAAGTTGTAACAGTGAGGAAGGCTCCCCTCCGTCTCCTGGTCTCCAGGCTGAGCAGACCAAGTGACCTCAGCTGCTTCTCATACCGTTGCTCCTCAAGGCATTTCACCATCTTGGGTGCCTGCTCTCTAATAGCTTCATATCTTTTGAGATAGTGTGGTGCCCAAAACTGAACACAGGACTTGGGCTGGTGACACACCAGCACAGAACAGTGGAACAATCAATAAATATATAATAAATTTTCTCATACTCTTAAGTAGTAGACTGAAAGCTACTTGGGAACTTCTGTATTCCTGTCTTTTCCATAGAAGTCTTTTTCTCTGTTTCTTTTTTTCACATGCTCCTGATGAGATGGCCAGTCCCAAAGAGTGGTGGTGAAGGGGGCTGATTGCCAGTAAGAAGTTGAGCTCCCTAGGGCTCAGTACTGGGTCTGGTCCTGCTTAGGTAGTTGATGGTCTGGACAGATGCCACTAAGTTGGACAAGAGTGTCCAACTGATCTGCTGGAGTGTAGGAAGGCTCTGTACAGCAATCTGGACCGGCTAGATCCGTGGTCCAAGACCAACAGAATGAGGCTCAATAAAACCAAAGGATGGGTCCTACACTTACTTCAGAACCCCAAGTAGTGCTACAGCCTGTGGACAGAGTGGTTGAAAAGCTGCCCAGCACAAAAGGACCTGGTGGTGCTGGTTGACAGCAGCTGAACATGAGCCAGAGTGTGACCAGGCGGCCAAAAAGGCCAATGGCATCCTGGCCTGTGTCCACAGTAGTCTGGCCACCAGGATGAAGGAAGTGATTGTTCCTGTGTACTCAGCCCTGCTCAAATCAGTTCTGGGCCCCTCACTGCAGGACAGATACTGAGGTGCTGAAGCATTTCCAGAGAAGGGGAACAGAACTGGTGAAGGGTCTGGAGCACAAATCCTGTGAGGAGAAGCTGGGAGAGCTGAGGATGTTTAGCCTGGAGAAAAGGAGGATCAGGGATGGTATCATAGCTCTCTACAGCTGCCTGAAAAGTGGGTGTAGCAAGGTGGGGGTGGGTCTCTTCTCTCAGACAACTAGTGACAAAATGAGAGGACATAGGCTTAAGTGCCAGACGAATGTTTCAATTTGAATATAAGGAAAAAATTCTTCATAGAAAGGGTTATCAGACATTGGAACCAAGTTGCCAAGGGTTGTGGTTGAGTCACCATCCCTGGAGGTATTTAAAAGCCATGTAGGTATATTATTAGGGATATGGCTTAGTGGTGATCCTGGCAGTGTTACATTAACAGCTGGTTTCAGTGACCTTGGAGGCCATTTCCAACCTAAGCAATTCTATGATTTAATCTGTTCCTTTTATAAAATCTTGTTTTCATGGTGCATCCTTAAAAGTGAAGCCTCATCTGCTGTCCAAGTTGAATTAAACTGCAGAGTTCTAATATCTGTTCTGCCATCTCCTTTGGCCTGCCAGTTCAGCTGACAGAAATGGTAAGAGAGTAATTCAGTGACAAAAAATGAGCATGTTTTTGTTGTTATAGAAAGCTGTCTTGGCATCCTTTAAGGAACTAAACACCAGAATTCACAGAGTGAGTCAAGGGGCTGCATCTAAATGAACAGGAGGAATGTGGAAATTGTTATTGTGAGAAATAATGTGTTTAGTTCTTACCACAGGAAGTTGTACCCAGCCTATGAGGTTGTATGTTTGGGAAGGAAAACCTGCATAGCCAAAGATGAAAAGGGGTGTTGGTGTTGTAAGAACTGTCCAAAGGTGCTCAATTTTAGAGACAAGGAAACTTTGAGAAGTCTGAGAAGAAGAAAGCAAGAGAACAAATTAAAAATACAACCCACCGAAAATCCTGGTTCTCTGTTTTCTTCCTTTAAAAATGCTTGCCCTGCTTTCTAAAAATTTTCAGTATAATTGGTAAATGTTTGGCAAAATATGTAGGAAATACAGTTTTTCTAGAGAATATTTCTCTCCCCTGCCCCCCAAAGGTTTTTTGTCCTCCCCCAAAGAGTCTAGTGTATGCATTACTCAGATATTTATATGTGCGGCCTTCCCATTTTTATTTAGGTGTTTCTTTAAAACGGAGCTGGAACAAAACTAAACTATCTAGAGATTATGTGTCCTATGCTATAATCCAGCAACAGTATGCCTTATGCCGTGTTATTGACTTTCTTCTTTTCAGTGTCCAGGTTAGTCTCTTTCTGTGTTGGAATTGCAGAAAAGTTAAATATTTACAAAACTCAAATACCATCCCTGTGTTTTTTGTTTTGGTTTGATTTTGAATTTTTTTTTGGGCGGGGGGGGAGGGGTGGTGGTAGTTTTTGGTCTTGTGCTTGGACAAATTCCTATAAAAACTTTCTCAGCTGGGGATGCTGTTTCATCACTGTGAGCCATTTGAAGAATGCTACTGCAGTTGCTGCTGCCCTGGGTGGATTGTGTGATAGCCTTCATTACATTTAAGATTGTTTGTCATTTAAATACTGTGAGCTGGATGAAGTGATATATTTTGCATTGAAAAGAACACAACTTGTCAAAGATCCGGATCAGCATAGATCTTTTCTGTGTGTGAAACCTTTTTGCATTCCCTTGGGCTTATTAGTTAAACAATTTTTTTGTGCACTTGGAGATCTGGGGCATTATGCCGTGAATGTTAATATCAGAGCTACAATGCAAATGAGTCCTAGATGCATTTATCAATTAATATTCTCAATAATCTGATAAACAGCGCTGTTGCCCTTCATCTCCCAAGTTCTGGATAGGAGTGGATTCTGGTTCAGCTTGCAGTCTGGAAGACGTTTGTTGTGTTGTAGTGCAACAAGAGGTAGAAATGAATACAGGTTCTGCCACCGGGGAGTCCTTCCTCACCTGTTTGCAGGCTCCAACTCCCACAGTGGGAGAAGGTTGATCCCTGTTTTCTAATTACTGGGGCTGTTTTCCTGCAAGACTTTTATTTGACAAAAATGAAGAAAATCTCTGTGTTGGCTTCCTTGCACAACACTTAGGCTGCTTGAGTTGAAGTCAAGAAACCTAAGTTATGCTCTTGGCTCTGCAGCTGAGAGCTTTGGTGCTGGGTGATTTGTAAGAAGTAGTAGTTTTATTAACTGGAAGCAAAATTCATAGTGAAATAGTGTTCAGCACGGTAATGACTCTGGGTATTGTTGTCATGATAGATTCATACTATTCCTGAAAGAAGTGAAACAAAAGACCCTTTCATTATTGTTTAATTAGCCATTCTCATTTGATAATTTTAAAAGTTTTCACAAAACTGAAGAAGTAAAGATTGGTTTATGAATGCCCGGAATAGGCTTGTTGTACTTCACGCAGTATTTGTCAGCACGGTTTTAGATAGAATTTACAATTTATAGCAACTGAATGGTATAACTTCTGGGTGAAATATGATTAAGAAAAGCTTTAAACAATATGTTGTCTTTTACGTGAAAAATGGTTTGTGTTCCTTTATAGTGACATTCAACTTATCATAGTTCTGTCTTATCTACCTATGAAAAACAAATTTTTTAAAACATTATGCTCAATTTATGTTTTCTTCAGGTCTTTTTAGGCAGCCCTTCAGGTTGCTGTTTCTTACATGCACTGTCTAAGGGAAAAGTATCTGACACAAAGCCTGATAATAAATAGAATCATAGAGTGATTTGGGTTGGAAGGGACTTAAAAAATAATCTAATTCCAACCCCTTTGCCATGAGCAGGGACAGCTTCCACTTGACCAGGCTGCTGATGAGTGTGTTTGTTACCTTGCCAGTACAGAAAAAGTATTTTGCAAATATGTGTTCTTGTTGAGTACTTTGGGGGAAAGCAAACCTTATACAGTATAACTGATAATTCTCTGTTAGGAGGAAGAGGAAAAAAAGATTCTCTGCACAGCTCATTTCTGTTAATTTTTTTTTCTTCTCCTTCAAAAATTTCCATTCCATTGCAGACGTATACTTATGTGCACAGTTTGTGACTCTTTTTCCCCCAACTTCCTGCATCTTGATAATATAGCCCATTGTGATGTTAACAACCATTTTGATTTTATTGTAATGTGGAAGTAAAATTGATGATCTTTTAATATGGAGCTGTACCATATTTCTTCTTCGTGCCCCTAGGAGGAGAGAGGGAGTTTCTGCCATTGTTGAAGAGCAGTTATCTTTTACTTCTAGTGGGTATATTTTGTAAACCATTCTTTATCACTTCTCTTTCTTTAATTTGAGCCATTCATTGTTCTAGGAACCTGTTTCTTGAGGAAGATCTGTTGCTCTTCTGGGAGTTGCTGTATTGGTGCAGGAACTTTTATGAAAAAATAGGATATGCTTCTGTGAATCAGAGCATTTTTTGATAGAAAATAAGGTACCTCCTTTTGTGAAAGATGTTGGCTCTATTGTGAAAGATCCATGAGTAAAAGTAGGGGTTTTTTTTGCATTTTCCTGGATCTTAATCAAAGGTCTGCTGTATCATACACAGATAATTCATGGGAACAGGTCAGTTGGAGCCTTCTTTCAAGTGGATTCCTCACTGCAGTGGAAAGGCCTGGTAAAGGTCCTGTTCCTCTTCAGTCTCTTTTCACTATGTTACAAATACTTGGCAAACTCTGGCTACTTGTGTTACATCCCCATCATTTTGTAGGCGTCTTCAATAACCTAGGCTATGGCATTCAACTGGAAAAGTGAAGGTGAGGTGCTCCACACCATACCTGATGTATAGATTGCTTCTCATTTCACTGAGCCTCCACTCTCTACAGAGGGCATTTCTTTAGTGTCATCCAGAAATTGAAGCGGATCAGGATCTTGGAAAACCTGTAAATAAAAGGCCATCCTTTTTTTGTTCATCATAATTATCTTTATGAGGGCAGGTGACATGTAAGGGCAGTTTCTGATTTCTCTGATAGTGTACCTGGTCTTTGAGACCAGGAATACTTAGGTTTTGATGCAACTTTGGACTCCCTGCACCTGGCTGTTCCTGTCAGTAGCTAGAAGAGTCTCTGCCCCTCTGTCTTTTACAAGTGGGTAGCTTTTAGTTAAGCTTGAAGTTCTTGATCATCGTTGTACAAGTCTGTCTTTAGGGAAAACCTGGACTCAGCTTTCAAGATCTCTATGCTTACATCCATAATAGCATACAAAGGGGGACAGGAAAAGTTGGAGGGCAAAGAGCTCTTTTTTGCGTTACTTCCATAATGGAGCCAACAAGAATGTTTTAGGTGTCCTTTCTACTTGCTTGGATAGATTATGTCTTGCTTTTATAGATTATGTGTGAGGAAATACGCTTTTTCTTCCTTGTCTGTAGAGGAAGAGATCAGAACATAGTGCTTGGTGTAAAACTTTCACCGGGATGAGTGGAGAGATGCAGCCTGCTGTGGTAAGATTTTGTTGTGGCATTCTGAGGTTGCTCTGTTGAGTTTTTTGAGAGCTCTTTTTTTTTTTTTTTTCTTTCACCTCCCCCAGTCTATTAACCAGACCATCATGCTTAATTTTCTTTCCCCGCATGATTCAGGAACATTTTATCAGGATAGACTCACAGAAAGAACCAGAGTGTGTATTTGTCATTGGAATTGAGCTTGCTTTTTAAATGAATTTGTTTTAAATATCTGTGGATAATAGGTGTTTTGTGTAAAAGGGTTGTAATTGCCTTTGTAATCTTGTGCTAGGGGTGAAGTTGGGTTCTAGTTTCCCTTTACAGTTAGTTTTTGTGAAGAGGCATATAGTTAAAGTGAAAGCACAGTGTCTGGGACAATAATTGTTTGAAATTTTTTCCTATCTCACTTTAAAAGAAATGAATTGAGGTATTCCTATTCTGGAGATACTGTTTTCCTTCAAAATGAAACATCCAAATGCAGACACCTGCATCTCTCTGCTAACTGTCTGGTCTCTTCACTTGCAGCAACATTCCTAGATTTCCTGATTATTTTCCCTGATTATTTTTAATTATTTTAATTATTTTTTCCTGATTATTTTGAATTTTTTTTTCAGAAAAATTTTGTTTTAAATGTTGGTGGAGACAATTCATTAGTTTTTCTCATTTTATTCCTTAAAAGAAGAAGGATAGTCCAAAACCAAGACAGAAGAGTCCTTACTGTTCTAACTGCTACAGCTCATGGGTAATGTTTCACCATTTTTATTCTCTTATGTCATCATGGTCTTTCCTTCTCTATTTGGAGTGTATCTGAAGCTTTTCCAGAGCAAGGGGGAGGAAAACAGAAAAGCTAACAGAACAGGGCTAGAGAAGTCTCAAAGACATACTTACATTTGGTTTTTTTTCCTGCCCTTTTTGTAAAATTAATAAATAAATAAATACCAGTTTTGGAAGCTGTGAATGTGAGTCTGTTGAGAGGAATGTGCTCTTTAGAAATGCAGATGGAGATTCTAAACTATTTTGACCAAATTTTTATTTAAAGTTTTACTTGTGTCCAAGTGGGTAGCCTGAGTTGGAGGCTGGTGTCTGTATGCCTCTCCTGGATCCCCTTGGTGTTTACTCTTGGCAGCTCAGTGGAAGATGCAAAACCTCTGTTCATCCTAGTTCTGCTGATTAGTGCAGAGGTGGGGTCACAGTCAAAATGCAGAATGCTGAATTCAGTCTTCATTTTGGATGTAAAAACTTAAACTTATGCATTGTCCCTTTGTGGCCCTCCTACCCACTATTCACCTCCCCCCACCCCCCCAGTCAAACAACTCCACCAAAAAATGAACAACACAACCCTTAACATTTTCCACTGTTGTCTGAATTAATACTTTTTAGCAGTTAAAATTGGTCTACTAGTGAAAAATGAAATCTATGCATGGAGATTTAGGTGAGCATTGTGCACAAAATTTGGCATGTCCTCCTACCTGTTCACTGCCTGTGAAACTTACATAAAGTCTAGGGAAAAAGTTCACTTGAGGCTTAAATTTCACAGCATTCATGCAGCATAAATGGCAGTGATAGCTTGACCTATTTTCCAATAAAGTAACCTATCTGTTTGGCTGTGCAATTAGCTTATCATTCTTATAAATGATACCTTACTTAATGTTTGATGGCGAATACTGTTATTTGCAGTGAGTATAATTTTGTATTTATCTCTACTTTTTCTTGCTGCAGCCAAGCCCACACAGTTCTGCAGAAACTGTAAAATATTATAGCCAATATATGAATTTTCAAATCATCTGCACTGTGCTTCTTAAGCCTTTTTTTCTTTTAAGTTTAAATTAGGTTCCTGGTGGGGTGAACCCATAGGTACTTGGAAGAAGAATAAGGTGCTGCATAGTGATCTGTTTTTAACACTTTGTTTAAAAACAAACAAACATAAGATTACAGCACTGCATTTTCCTGCAATCTCTGAAATTAGGAATTAGTAAAACTCCCAGTACATTTCCTTGCTGTGATTTTGATGTGTTTCTGTGTGAAACTGACGGCAGGATTTGTTTGAGTATGTAGGCCACTATTGTATTAGAATTACATAACCATGTTGAGTGGTGGAAACAGATGAAAAGACGGGATGTACGGCGTTCCCTCACAGATTATATCCTGCAACAATGAAGACAGCTCAGGCTCTGCAGAGAATGTGGTCACATGCAGTCAAAAAGTTGGGGATTTTGAAAGGGCACGTGAGTTGCTTTTTGTTGCATCTTGCTCCACGTCTTTTCTTCCCCTCCTCCCCTCATATATCCCTCCCCTCTGCAACTCAGTTTTATAGCCAGATGATTGTTGTGGCAGGTCTTCTGGTTTTGTTCTTTCGGAGTGAATGAAGTTGTCTTTGGTGATCTCTCAGTAGCAAGTAATTGTGTAAATCTCCTGATGACTATCAGTTAGTGCTGCAACAGCTGCCTGCACACTGGCCATTTTAGCACTTTTACTAGTTTCCTTCCAAAGATTCTGCTAAACAGTCTATTTTGGGTATTTAGAAAGAACCTGACATTTTAGTATATTAGCATTAGACAGATTTAAGCAAATCCTGACTACAGTGTTCTAATTAGAAATGGACTGACTATAGTCCCTAATGAATATAGAGTAGCTAATTACAATAATTTGCATTTACTGCAGGTAGCCTGTTGTTTGTGTCAAGCCTGGGTGGACTTGTAAAGCAGTTACTGTTAGTAACTGGAGGTGGGGTTCTTAACCATTTTGCCTGCCTTTCTCTCTCCAGTGTTTTGGTGTGCAATCTTGCAGTGAAACTGCGATCCTGTAAGGGATGCACAAGCTGCTCAGGATCCCTTTGTGTTTCCTTACAGATGAAGTATGAAGAAATTGGCAAGGTGATGAAGGCTTTTCATAACTCATCACTTGATGCATTCAGAAGAGAGTCACATCACTAAATGTGGAGTACAGGAATTTTGCAGTTCTGGTGGAGATTTAGATCCTAGTTTTGATCAAGTCCCCAACTGATGATTTGTAACATTTGTAGCCTCTCCCTCCCTCTCAATCTTCTCCATTACTCTGACGGTATGGGTTAGCATCGTGACAATGGCAAGCAGCAGTACATTTTATAATGTTAAAGAGATTATTGTTTAGAGATTGTTTTTGCTTTACGGCAAGGTGACCATTCAGTTCTTTGAACTGTGTTGCAGAGCCTGCATTGCTTTATCACTACAGCAGAACTAGTCATGTTGTCTTGGTAATTACATTGTACAAAATCAGCTTTGCCAGTACATAGTGTGCTTTCTTTCCCTGATGCAGAGTACAACAAATGGGAGACAGTTTTCCAAGGAGCAGTTTCAACAAATGGGTTACTTTAACAAATACTTGCAAATTTAAATGTGAATTGCTTCATTATCTCTCACTGAATTTTCAGTAACAGTTTCAAGGCAAAAATAAACCCCCAAAATTTACCAGAATGTACCAGAAACAGTCACTGATACTACAAGGATCTTTTCTAGGTACAAATGAGATGCACTATAGGCTTGGTATCTTACTAGACCTTAATTTTAGTGTCTGTAGGCAGTAGTTTCTCTTTCATTCTTACTACTTTTTTTTTTTTTTTTGACCTGATACTGTAAGACTTATTTGTCAGAGTAAAGTAAACTTAACTCTGTAGGCTTATGATGCTTTGCTTCATTACCCAATATATCTCTCCACATATGCACAAGGTTGTTCTTATGCCACTGCTCATGGAAGGCCTAGTTTTCTGGAAGGAAATTCCCATAAGTTTCCTGTTTCATATCCATACATTTGTCCCTGATATCTTTACAGTGCTTTCTTCCGTCCTTTTCCTGCAGTGTTGTACTGAATTAGCAGTCATTTCTCAGGCTTGATTTTTGTCCCCATGGGCACTAAACTTCCCCTGGCTGTGTTCTGCCTGCCTTATTCTTGCACCTATTCTTGGCTGGGAGGTAGCGTTGGTAGGAGCTGCATACAGTGCAAACTGAATTTAAGTGATGCTCGCGTTACCTGTGTAAGTTGTTGAGGCTTTTTTACCAAGAGAAGGATGGAAAACGTTTTCCATCTTCTGCCTTCTACAAAATTTGGACCTACCTGCTTGTCCTTCAAAATTTACCCATTATTTGGTGCTGACTTTCATTCCTAAAACTTTATCCAGTGAAGTCAGATGGAATTTAAATGACACTGAGGGCCCTCTTCAGCATAGACACCTTTTTTGCAGCGCTTAAAAATAAGTAGAAAAGCAGGACTGTAGGAAGGGTCAGTAGCAGGTAAACTGTTTCCTACATGCCAGACAAGCAAGCCTAGTCACTTCCATTTATGGCAGCATCACTTGAGTTTAAAAGAAGAGCTTAGTTAAGGAGGAATTTTTCACTTGTGGCAAAGATTTTCTGTTTAAGGGAATATATCAAGTGAGTTCAATTTCAATAGCTGAAAGTTTAGACATGTTAGCTGGTTAAATGGTAATACCAAATAAAATAATTTTACTATGTGATTCAACTCATCCAACACTCATCCCCAAGACACATATGTTTTAATACTAATAGTTATGAACACATTCTTGTCTGATCTAGACAAGTCAAAATTTAGAAGCAATTACTTACATGTATTACTTTTTATATAAGCCATCATCTCCTACATATATTTTTAATTTTCTGTTTAATTAGACACCAGAGTTTCTGGAAACTATAAAGCATTGTTCATTTTCTGGCAGAACAGTGGAAATTTAATACTGTTCAGTGTTGTAAAATTTCTGGTAAGAATGCTGAATGTTTTGCATATTCCTTCAGGATCTCTGAACAGGACTTATTTTGTTTTTCAGTACAGTGAATGTGCAGTGGAAAATGTAAATCTAGTTTCTCTTTGTAGTGCGCAGAATCAACTGGAACTATGCAAGAAGGGTTGTTTTTTTTTTGCATATGAGAAATAACATCCATAGTTTGCTGAACAGTTGTGCACTGCAAGAAGTCTTACTCTGAAAATGTGAGGGATCCCTTAAAGTACAAGCATAGCATTCTTGTGTTACTTCTGTGTCTATTGTTTTGGAGTTTTGTTGTCAGTATTCCCTATGATGCCTTTAAAAAGACCACTAAGTCTCAACTGAGGTTCTGTCTGAAATTCAGTTTTCTGATGTAAAGGAAGACTACTTTCAGTAAAAAACAAATAAAACCTATGGCTTCACTATGTTCATTGCAATATGCAGTGTCTGGATTTTTCTTCTGCAATGGATGGTTTCCATTTTGAAGTGTTTGCAGTGTCATTTTTCTGCTGTGCAGTGGCTCATTTTTCTGCTAGTTTTATGGGGCAGACACTGAAGGGGCTGGCTGTCTTCTATATGATGGATCACAGTTGGGTGATTATTCTGTATTATATTTAAACTGTGGTGTTGGAAAGATTTCAGATTATATCATGTAAGATAAAGCGATCAGTTTTAACTGGAAATGTGAGGAAAAAAGGTCTCTAAGAATTGTCACAAAATGGCTGTACCTGTAGTACATAGTGATATATTCTGTTTTCCTGTAAAATTTAATTTCTTGATGGGAACATAAATATTTAGTTATGTAATTCATAGTAGACAAAACATTTTGTTAAATCCACGAACAAGATACAAAAGACCTGAAGTCTAGTTCCTTTTGAAAACCTCAGCTTCAACTACTAATCTTACTGCATACTGGGACAGAAAAGTCTTCCATGAGTATTTTAAGTGTTATTTGAATCAGGGGTATAGAATGCTAGTTGATCTGAATTAAATGCTTTTACTGAATAGGGGTTTTCCAGAAAATCAGCATGAGCTGTTAAATCAGTAAAATATGAAGGTATTCTACCACCCTGGACCTTATATTTTTCTTTCCTTTTTAAAGAAAAAATTTCATTAATTGAAATGCATGCATTTCATAATAATTCTCCCAAAATATTAGAATACACAATTTATTTTTGAACCTGCATTTTAGTGGAGTATTTAACATTTTAATTTAAATAGTTATATGCTGTGTGCTTTACTAATTGGTTTCTGTGTGCAGCAGGCCTCAGGCATGGAAGAGCTGATATGGGAACAGTACACAGTGACCTTACAAAAGGTGAGTGAGCGCCTGTTATATTTTTAGTTTTCAAATATTCAAGCACTGGTTTACTCTGAATATGTTTTGCAATAGATGTTATTAGCATGCCTGAGTCTAGAGTAGGATTAATGTATTGTCCAAATCAGATATGGTTTTTATTTTAAAGCTTAGTTGCTACTCATACAATAGCCTTTAATGATAATTCTTTAATGTTATGAGCAAACGCAACTAACAATTTAAGTGCCATACTTGCTACTGTTTGGTCTTTCTAATAACAGTGTAATATATCATGTCAGCCACATAGCTAAATTCATTATTGAAGAGTCTTAAGAGTGAAGCAAATGGTTCTATTAAGCAGGTTGTGGTGAATGTCCAAGCTTTGTAACAATCACTGAACAGTATTCCACTGATTTTGTATTTGAAATATATTTTAATATATACTAGTGTAGAATCCAGTGGGAAAACAGCCATTAAAACTTATGAAACAGATGTATTATAGGTGTCACTTTAAAAGTTCTTTTTTTAAGAAAAGAGGAAGTATCAAGTGGAGTCCTTTTGAATTAAAGAAAATAGAGCTCTTGTGCCTGTGTTCTTTAATAGCGAGGCTGCGACACTACAGTATATGACGTGCACTTCGGCTTTGGTGGTGGTAGTTTCCCAGCTGTTCTCATGGTCTGGGTTCAGTGAGCAGCCTGCACTGAGCTGTTCAAGTTTTTTCACATCTTCTGCAATGAACTGAACTTGACAACCTAAAGTGAAATAGTGATCTTTTCTACATAGCTTGTTTCATGTGAGAAAGTGTGGTTGAGAAGAGGTTTGCTTTTAGGTTATAGTCGTAGACAGGAAAAACATCACAGGAGAAGGATCTTAGTTCCTTTAATTTCCAGCATTTCAGATCTCTGATTTCAATGATTAAATTAGCATTACTTCTTTACCATAGAGACAAACTTAGGCTACTGAGATGGCATAGGGCTACTGAACTTGCTCTATCAGCCACTACCATTGAATTTCACCATTATGTTGAATCATTGTTTTGGTGTAAAGCATCAAACTGCTTCCTGTAAAACTAAGCTGTAGCAAGTGAAGTGCTGTTTTAAAAGAAAATCACATTGGTTTTTTCCTCCTCAAAGAAATAATAAATTACTATCAGCATGAGTGGAACACAAGGTGACATATGATGAACTGCACATGCTGAGTGAGCGTTGGGGGAAAAACATGACTTTAATTTGATGTATTACTTTGCCACTATGTTAAAAATTTTGTTAAAATGTAGCATAACTTGCAATTTTTAGTGATACTATGTGTATGTTAAAGAGCTGATAAAGTTAAACTTTTGTGGTTTTGTGCTCACCTTGCTGTCAGCAGCTCAGTTATGCTAACAGTTCTCAGGTTTCGTGCTATTGACGTTCTCCCTTGGCATTCTGTGAAGCACTTCTTTGTTTTTATGAACGCTATCTTAGGTCTTTTATGGCTCTGTTATTTCTATGATGACAGGACTGACATAATTTACATATTTAAAATAGTTGATTGTGACAGAGGATGATTATATAGATAATGCAGAAGTTCACTACTTGCTCTTTGTAATCAACTATGATCTTGTTATTTTAATTGAGGAGTAAGTAGTTGTCACAAGCTACTTAGCAATTCTGGGAAAGCTATTTCACTCTCCCAAGCATCACTAACAAAATGGATTTACCTAACAATCAATTTTGTATGAAAAACCCTCGGGATGGTGAAGCAAAATGCAGGCAAATTTAGTGAGTCCTTTATTTAATTACTAACAATCATAAGGCTGTAGATGTTTTGGAAGACAGGAAGTTGTCATCTTGATACTTGGATGTGTAAGCCTAATCTTTCTTAAATCTATAGGTACTGTGTGTTTCTGCAGCACTCTGCATGCAGCTATCATATTTTAAATAGTATCTTCTTAGAGTGCCATCATGAGAACATTCATGTTCCTCTTCTTTCTCCCTGTCAAAATTCCTGTCAATGTACTCAAGTTTTGTTGAATTTGGTTTTGTTGTAAAGGATTCAAAACGAGGATTTGGGATTGCAGTTTCTGGCGGCAGAGATAACCCTCATTTTGAAAACGGTGAAACATCGATAGTAATTTCGGATGTTCTCCCAGGTGGTCCAGCAGATGGATTACTTCAGTAAGCGCATTTTTCTTTGTCTGGCTTTTTGAGGGGCATGGCTGTAGAATACATAAAGCCTTTAGACAGATATGGTTGAAATCCTGGTGATTTAATCACCTCAAGATTTGGTGCCCTCTTGACTATCTAGATGTCTCTTTTAATAAAACCCCAAAACAACAAAAACAAGTAAACCCTACATAGAGGTGTTAGTTGCTGTTTGGTAAGGCATTACATTTCAGTGGTGGTGTTGAAAAGTCTTTAACATTTAAGTTAGTGTCTTTCAAGATTGCATTTCCTTTAAAGAAACAGTCAAAATAATTAGTATCTTGAAACATCCTCCATGCTCCTCTTCCAGAAAACACTAGTGAGAAATCATTCGTTTCCAAAAAGGACATAAGTCAGCCCAGAGAAAGTTTGCTAAATATTTGGTTTATATCTGAAAGAAAAAAATATGGAAGTAAAGAGTTTCTGTTGTCTTTCTGATAACTTGAGAAAATCAACTTCATCTTCGGATCACTTCCTTGGTGAGGCAGCATCTATCATGTGCAAACAATCTGTAGGCTGAGAGATTCTGTCCTATATCAGTTTTTCATCCTTTGATCTGAAATATCAAATGAGGACTAGACGATTTGGAAGAATGTCAAATAATCATGCAGCAATAATAAATCAAGAGAATAGATTCTGTCCCTTTTGCCATGAATTTTTTTTTTTGGTCAGAAAATGAAATGGCTGAGATGGGAGTTGTTGTTGCATAACTAAATGAAAGGGTAATTGCAAAGCACATAGCAAATAATTTTTAACGTAAGTGTACAAATTCTGCATTTTATAGCAGTGATCCCTGCACATCCCACTGTCATCCATCTTGTTCCATAATCACCTGTGATTTGGGAATGAAATCATGTCCAGAAATTATGAAAGATCACAGGTGAATTGATGATGGCAAGGGAATACCAAGATATTTGGGCACATTCAGACAAAACATATTCTGAAGAAAAATGAAGGCAAAGCTATTTCTCCAACAAATCAAGGAATAGGTCTAACCTTCAGAGTGTATGGGTGAAACCCTCTTGTCATCTTTTGTAGGGTAAAATGAGCACATGTAGATGGGCCTCTTGACATAACATTGCATAATATTGCAATATAGCATTAAGTTAAATGCTAGCTTTGGATGTACAGACTGTCCAGAGAGCTATTCTAATTCTTGCATAAACCTGGAAGAAACTGATACTGAAATATAGTACGCTGTTCTGGCATACTCATCCACTAAAAGGAATTGGAAGAGTATGAAAAAATCATTTAGGAGTTAGAGTGCTTTATAGATGGAGGCTTTGTGTATATAATCTTCACGCCTTATAGATGGAGGCTTAGAGTATATAATCTTCTATTTGAAAAGAAGCTTGTGATGTGATGTGATTTGGTACCAAACTGATTGGCACCAAAGAATTCTTTTATCTAGCAGAAAATGGCAAAGGAACCAGTAATTAGTTGAGCTAATGTTCTGACTATAACAGGGTAGTCACCGGAATAAACTAATATGACAAGTATGAGGAATGGTAATTTGGGTTTTTTGTTTTTTTTTTCCACTTTTTCCATTGAAATGTCTTTATGAAATTTATGCTGTTGAATTAATCAGTGTTGTGGGGCTATTTCATAGGGGGCTAGAAAAGTTAGTTTTTAGTGGTCTATTTGATATGCAGGAGGTCTGAACAGAAAAACTAGTAATCTCAGTTGGATTATGTTTTAGGGCAGGGAGGACTTCTTGTGTGTTATTGTTTTGTTGTTTTTTTTTCTCCCAATCACCTTTCTACATAGTAGATGTGACATGAACACCAGACTTTAAGAAAAATGTACTGCAGTTGTACTTGTCAGTATTTGCCTAAATATTGATAAGGCTACAGCAGTCTGAAGCTTTTGTGAAATTCTTATGTGAAAGAAATCTAACACTAGGTGTGAAAAACTAGGAGTCCTGAGAGAGCTAAATAAAAATTTTGTTACTCATCACAAATGTCCTTTAAAAAACATTATGGCAAGGTACTTAAGCTGAACACAGTATGTACACAAAGATAGTGCTGCTCAATATCTAATTTTTACATGTACTGAAAGCTGCTTCTAGTATTCAGGTATTGTAGAGTTGCTATAGCAAATACATTTTTAAAGCAAAATTCCTTGTTAAATAGAATTAAATCCATAGGTTTCCTCTGTAAAAAAAAGAAAAAGAAATTTTGTTCTGCTGTTTTCATGAAGACTCCTCTAAAATCTTCTCTTTCCTTTTTTATCTCCCTTCCCATTTTCAGAGAAAATGACCGAGTGGTCATCGTTAATGGGACCCCAATGGAAAATGTTCTACATTCTTTTGCAGTTCAGCAGCTTAGAAAAAGTGGAAAAGTGGCCACCATTGTAAGTAAATTCCAAATGTATTCAGTGCACAGTGGTATGTACCTGCAGAACCAGTTAGGATTTTTGTTTTCTTCCGTAAAGTGTATTTAACTGCACAAAGCAAAGCAGGCTTTTGCCAGATGCAAAACACAAAATAAATAAAACAAAGACATAGCTTCTGCAGGTGAAACAAATGGAAATCAATCAACAATATCACAAAGTGATCTTGTTGAAAAACTGAGGAAAAAAATGTTTATTTTATAATGTTTATTTTACTGAATAACGAACGGTGAGGCAAATGATGTTCTGCGTACACAGAGCTCATCCAATAATAAATAGAATATTGTTCTTCTTTCTTTTTTTTCCCCAACATACATTCAAAACATGAAGAATATAGATCTCTTCAGTTTCACATTCAGATCTTTGATATGAGTTTGTTTTCCATTGTGCTGAACAGGTAGTGAAAAGACCAAGGAAAGTGCAGACTGCTGCCCTGCAAAGAAGCCCCTCCCTTGACTATGAAGACAGAGCTTTAGATGTTATGGATGACCATGCAGAATTTGATGGCAAAAGTGCTCGAAGTGGCTACAGTGAGAGAAGCTGGCACAGTGGAAACGGGGGGCGCAGCCAAAGCTGGGCAAACAACCTGGACCAGAGCTATAGAGATGAGCACGACCGAGGGCGTAACCGGGGCAGAGACCGTGACAGGGAATGCAGCTACAGCCGCGATCGCAGTCGTGGCAGGAGCGTTGACAGGAGCTTGGATCGAGACTATAGAAGGGATCAGAGCAGAGGAAGGAGCATCGACAGGGATGCTGGCTATGAGCGGGACTACAGAGGAGACTACAGCCCACCCAGTTACAGTCATGGATCTGTATCTGATCCTAGATATGGGAGGGAAATGAGGAGTCGTAGTCAGGACAGGCTTCGTTCCCGCAGTCCTTCTCCCGAAATACACAGCCAACATGAGTACCTAGGGCCACAGGATCAGCATGCACCAATCAGTGTTCTCCTAACAAAAGGCAGACATAATGAAGGTGTGTATAATAGGGGCGGAGAGGCATCAACTTCCCGTACAGTATGGGTTTTGATGGGGAAAAGAGAAGAGCTGAATTACTTTCTGCTTTTGCAGGTTAAGTGCTGACTTTTTAAACTGATGGTTTAAATTGTTCTTTCTTTCTGGCTGATTAGGGATGCTTTTTCCCCAGAACCTTCAACTTTACCTTTGAACAAAGATTTGTTCACCCACATAATTTCAGTCTTTTCAAGCCACTGTGTCCTTGGTTTTCCATTTTCTCTGCCCTTTTCTTCTGGTTCTGATGGAAAACATGAATCTGTTCATGATTCAGATTACACTTGGCACACTACAAAAGAGTAAGCTAGAAAGGATGAAGAGCAGACTCTGCCTTTAATAATATAGTTTGGTTCTGGTCATTAAAGAATACTGAAGCAGCAGCAGCTGAAATACTGAAATAGCAGTATTTCAGCCTTTGTTTGCTGAGTATTGAAGTGTGTAAATGAAAGCCATAAGCCTGACATTTTTTTCACTGTGGAATGAAGTGCTGGAAAGCATAGCTCAGGTTAGGCTGTACATAATTTTATGTTTGTTTTGGTTTTTTTTGTTTTTTTTTTTTTTTTTGGGGGGGGGGGGGGGGATGAGGGGGTGGTGGGGTGGGGGTGTGGTTTGTTTTCCTAGTCTGCCCTGTTGTAATTTCAAAAATTTTTTGCTAATTAAACTTCATATGCAGGAGCTAATTACTTTTTTTCATTGCTTCTGGCAACAATCCTTTTTCCCTCTTCCTCCTCTGCATGTAATGTTTCCACTTGTAAAGATAATGCATACATATATATACAAATAAGAAGTTTAAGGTGCATTTGTTAACTTTTATGTTTAGCTATACCATAATAATATCTGCCACTCACATGGATACTTTTGCAGACTTGCTGAAATGTTTTAAAGCAGAACAACATTCTATTTTCTAGCATGCATGTTTTCTAAGGATGTTGCCCTTCTTTGTAAGTAGTAAATATACTGACCCAAGTAACTTAGATCACAGGGAGAAAAGGGGACAGGGGAATAAAAAAAATTCCTTTGCCTGAAACAACCAAGGCATTTCCTGGAGTACTGATAGAACAGGGTCACCACGCAGCAACTGATGAAAAGAAATACTTTTATTAGTGCTTTTTGACCCTTTTCCCCCTCTATGCCATACAAAATATGAATCAGAGAGAAGCTAGTCCAGTACTTTAATGAGCAGCTCCAGAACAAAGGCCAAACACCTTTGCTGCTCAAGGTGCAGACCAGTCGTCCAATTGTAATTGGATTTGGGTTGTTTGTTGATGTTGTAATGGCAGCACAGGTATCAGAGACTCGCCTCAGGGTGAAGTGGTTTTACTAGGCCTATATTTTTTATTTTTTTTTTCTTCTCATGGCATAATGGTGTTTGATGCGTGTATACTGTGTAGTTTTTAAAACAATGCATCCTTGCTCATCTTTTAAGCTACAGTGGATTATCTTCTTGGTTCCAGAGTATGGACTCCGTCTTGGAAGTCAGATCTTCATAAAAGAAATGACTCGTACTGGCCTAGCAACCAAAGATGGCAACCTTCATGAAGGAGATATCATTCTCAAGGTCTGTTCTGGTTTTACTGCTAGCAGTTTGACAGCATTGATTAGAGTGGTTATTCTGAACTAAGTCATGTTATAGTCAAGTTCACTGTTAAACTTGAGCACAATGCAGACTTGTTTGTTATTGTTGCCTTTTTGTCCAGATCAATGGTACAGTGACAGAGAACATGTCTTTAGCTGATGCCCGAAAATTGATTGAGAAATCTCGTGGGAAACTCCAGCTGGTTGTTCTCAGGGACCGAAAGCAGACACTGCTCAACATTCCTTCCCTGAACGACAGTGACTCAGAAATGGATGGTGAGGTTTAATGTGGATCCAAAGTTCTGGACTCTGTGCAAGGACAAAATGGAGCTTATATTTTGCTGTGGTAGAGTGATATTAGGTTCTTTTAAAAAACAACGAAACATAAACAAACCTAAGTAATACTCAATTAAGCAACAAGTCCCCTTCCTTTAGGTTAAAATAATTTTGTAGTAACCATATAATTACATTTTAGGAAGGGGCAGAGATAGAAGGACCAATGTTGTTCTGGCAAAATCAGTCTTACTTCTTGGAACAAGCAAATCAGTTGCCTTAATAATTTTTTTTAAAACAAGTGCACTGGACTGCTGTCTCCTTCTGAGGACAATAACATTCATGGCAGCATTCAAATGGTTCAAATGGAGGGAAGAAATGTCAGGGCAAGAGGAAATTAAGTGCCCCTGGATAACTGGTTTCTATTCCCAGCACCTGTTCTATACAAGTGTGTGAGCTGTATCTCTCAGCCTGATTTTGCTTTGGGAAAGGCTCAAAATGTTTGGGAGAGCAGGATGTTATATTATGTGGAACAACATACTTGTTTTTCTGGTGTCCAAATGTGGGGTGGAACTTTCTGTAGATTTTACTGTGAAGTCTGAGGTGCAGTTCAAATGCAAGGGCCACTCTTGTTTTCTTTGCCACTGAAGGGCAATGATGTGAGGACCGTTGATGTGCAGGTGCTCTTCTGTTTGGAAACTTCCATGACACCTCAAACTAAAGCCTGCTAGCACTTAGCTAATGCATCTGTGGTATACTCCAAGTAGTTGTGTGACATGAGTGTGTTTCTTGAAAGTTGTGTGAAACTTTCCTGAAATACTTTGGGAGGGTGGAGGGGTGGAAGTGCTAAAAGGCACTTTTTGAATCTTCATCAAATCCAACTTGACATGAGAGTGGGCTGAAATGTTCAGTGTGTCCTCTGTGAAAACTTTGCAAATACACATATTGACCAGGTGAGCAGTTAACTTAAATAAATCCTGCATGTCTTGATTTCTCACTCTCTTTACAGATATTTCTGAAATAGAGTCAAACAGATCATTCTCCCCTCAAGATGACAGATTGCATCATTCTGATCTAGATTCACATTCATCCAATGAAAAACTGAAAGAGAAACCAAAGTAAGAAATGGTCTTCTCTAGTTCATTTTTCTCATGCTTTTCAAAGAAGTGATTCCAATACATGCATTATTATCTGATTTAATGACATTTTTTTTCTATTTCTTTCTTTTAGTGCAAAAGAGGATCCCTCCAGTAGGATGTCCAGAATGGGAGCAATGCCTACTCCATTCAAATCAACTGGTGACATTGCTACACCTGCTGTTACAGCTGTAGACTCAAACAAAGAACTGAAGTACCAAGATGACCCAGCAGGTCAGACCCCGAATGTTTCAGTTGATTATTTTTTCCCTGGCCACAAAATGTCAATTCCCTCAGCCACGTTGACAAAACTGGTATGCATTTCATGTCAGCCCCATCCTGACACACAGAGAAGAGGTTTGTCTTTGCTTTGTGGTGCAGGGAAGAAACACCTGATATTTTTTGACAGCAGTTGCTTATTACAATTACCACCTGAAAAAAGCAAATACTCTCCTAGAACATCTACTGTTAGACTGTTGTCCTAAGCAGACAAATTAAGTCTGATCTAACTTTCCTGAAAGAGTTGTGTATCCCTTCCTTGAATGTTTTTTATTTTTCAAGAATAAAAAAATAGAAATAAATTAATTTTAGTCAATCATGCTTGATTTTTAAATCTGTATTAATCTTTGGCATGGAGGGTTTGATTGCTACTCGATAGCTAAAAATTCCTGCAATGTGTGCCTTTTCCAATATCTCAGTAACTTTTTTTTTTTTTTAAATATTTAGTGCCTCAGCCAAAAGCAGTTACACGAACAATTCTTAAACCCAGCCCAGAAGATGAAGCAATATATGGGTAAGGTTGTACTTGCTGAATTCTTTTGCACTCAGTATTCTTCCAATGACCACTACACGATTCTTGGCTGCATGGGTTTGTGTTCTTTCTCCCATCTGGAGTCATACTCCCATTACAGCTTAATGCTGAGAAGAGGTGACATGGCTGCTAACTGATGATATTTGAGATCTACTTGGTTTTAGAAATATCTGCCTGGAATCTACCTCAAAGGCATAGAACACCCTGTGTTTCTGGGCTTGCATGGAAACATATGTGAGAGTGGTGGGTTTTTTTGTTTGTTTGTGGTTTTTTGTTTTTTTGTTTTTACTTGGTTTTTGTTTGTTTATAGGGTTTAGTTTGTTTTCTGTTTTTTGGTGGTTTTTCTTTATTAATAGGAAATCAATTTACATGCTTGCTTTTGAGAGTTTCCAAATACAGACATTGAAGGAATATGAGCATTGGAATTGTCAGGAGAAGCCTTAAATTTTGAAAATGTTCTGTAGCTTGGTGTATTTTCTTAGATGGATTTTCTTCTCAGACCTTTTCTGGCTTGCAACCTGCATATGTTGTCATTGATGTGCAAATTAATCAAGTGATTATTTTGCTGAAGGGGAATATAATACAGGCTTAGGGTATTACTGAGAATGGCTGACAGATAAGTAGTGTCCTCTGAGTTGGAAGGTCACTCCAGCATACTGCTTTTCTGACAGCAAAAAAGCTGAGCCTAGTCCCGCAGTCTCTCCCACTGCAATGTGAAAAGACTGATTGTTAACATATCAGTAGATTATGTTTGAAAATATCTTTCATGACAAGAAAGTTTGAAGACTTATAGCAAACATGTTAAATAGTAAAGAAAATAGGTATCAGTTTAATTCATATGACAGTTCTTTATATTACAGAAGAAAAAATAGTGATTATGATTACTCATAACTCAGCTCAGGTGTTAATGTGACAGAGGAAGCATTAGGTAGGGAGCTACTGTGGGGTCTCAAAAACAGGGATCTGTTTCCCTGCCCAGTCAGGTCGGTGCATGCCACTTAATCACTATTCCTAGTTCATTTTCCACTCTGAAAAATGTAGATTCTCTGCTTCCTGCCTTCACTGAAGGCAGGAAATACAGCAGTAAATGCAGCCTGTATAGTGAAAGAAAGGAGATAAGAATATTATTAATATTATATTGTTGAGGAGATGCTTTTTTTTTAGCATCCTAATATTGTTATATCCTTGCAACCTGGCCTTACTTCCTTATTCTGTTTGTAAATCCTGTAGTCCTAATACAAAAATGGTGAGATTCAAGAAGGGAGACAGCGTGGGTCTACGACTGGCTGGTGGAAATGATGTAGGAATATTTATTGCTGGCATTCAAGAAGGTACCTCAGCTGATCAGGAGGGACTGCAGGAAGGAGATCAGATTCTTAAGGTATGAGTATGTGTCCCTGAAATGCAAATGACTTATGTATACTCTAGTTTGCTTCTTAGTGGAAATATGGGAGAAATTATGATCTTAGGAATCAAATTATTGCTTTGGAAGGGGGTATATGTGGTGGAGGGATCTTACAGAAATGAGTTTTTGAAGGAGA
Organism: Cinclus cinclus; assembly: GCF_963662255.1. Classification (NCBI taxonomy): domain Eukaryota; kingdom Metazoa; phylum Chordata; class Aves; order Passeriformes; family Cinclidae; genus Cinclus; species Cinclus cinclus. Next base: position 51,016,478 of record NC_085084.1, read on the forward strand.
ATTGTATACCAAACTTAAGTTTGTTTATAGTGTTGTGGAAGGAGTAGTTAAATATTAGTCAAGAAAAATGCTGCAAGATGAGACAACAAATTTTTTGTACAATATTTCTTCCTAGATTTGGAGGGGGAAAAATTTGGGACATCATAATTTTCTTCTTTCCTCTTTCTCCAGTTTATTCAGGTTATGATGATTTATTTTCGAAGTTTCTGATTTATATCATCTGTGCCACTTAATCACTTCATTCTGCTTTTTCTTCTGGAAATTCACATGGAAGATTAACATAATTTTCCCTCTGCCTCTTTTTGTTTACCCCTTCTAGAGGCTGTTAAAGCTGAAGAAACAATCTAGCAGTGTATGACCAGAACATTTTCTTTCAGGAAGATTACTGTTAATAGCTGGGATTGCATAATCATAAGAGACAATAATGACTTTTTTATATAGATATATAGATATATAGATATATAGATATATAGATATATAGATATATAGATATAGATATATAAATAATAAGGGAAGATAATATTTAAGATTTTTCAGATGAAAGAAAAATCTGTGATTATTCCTTTTATTGTTGATTTCTCAGTTGTTGTACAATGTTTGTTTGGTGCATAGGTAAACACTCAAGACTTCAGAGGCATTGTTCGGGAAGAAGCTGTTTTGTATCTCTTAGAAATTCCCAAAGGTGAAACCGTGACAATTTTGGCTCAAAGCAAATATGAAGGTAGGTACTTTGAAAAAAGTGTATGTGTATCTGTGAATCTTTTAAGCTGTGCTTTGTCAGTGAAACCACAAATAATCTCTCTTGTGCTTATTTTTGATTGCATTTTAGTTTATCTCCTTTTCACTAGTTGAGAAGATAGCTGTGTTCTATATATACAAGGCTGCATGTGTGATGTTTTTCAGAGCACTTCTCCAAGTCTTTTATTATTATCAAATAGCAACTCTTAATTCTGAAAAGGGGTAAGGTACTGCTTTTTCTTCTGCTTTTCTGTCTGTAACAGCTGGGAGAAGATCTGCTGTGCCTTGGCAGTCAGAAGGGATTTGGTCAGCAGAAAATGGACAGTTTTATTCATGAGCGGTTAAGGAGCAAGAAAAGCTTCTTGCTTTCCTTTTGGGAGACATAGCCTGCTGCAAGACTGTAGTACCATAGCTGCATTTTGCCCTGGAGCTGTAAGGGCTGTGCACATACAAATATGCAACACTCCTGATCAGTGTGTGTAGGGGAATGTAGACCTGAGTTTTTACATCTTTCTGAGCAGATGCTTGGAATTTTAAAGCTGTATTATCTAGAATCACAGCTTAATCCTTCTTTCAAGTGTAAAAAGATGCAAACTAAGAGGTCTTGTTTTAGTCTACAGAGACATCATGGCCTGTGGCAGAGGAGATTCATTCTTCATAAGGAGTCACTTTGAGTGTGAAAAAGAGTCACCACAGAGTTTAGCATTCACCAGAGGGGAGATCTTTAGAGTAGTTGATACCCTGTATGATGGCAAACTGGGAAACTGGCTGGCTGTAAGAATTGGAAATGAACTGGAAAAGGGCCTCATTCCAAATAAGAGCAGGTAAGGAGGAACCATATCTTCCTACCCATTGTTAGAGGTAAGACTTTTTTCCCTCCAAGTAATTTTTGTTTCGTATGTCATACCTTTCTTCCTTTTTATTCCCCTCTGCAAGAATGAATAAATTGATTTGTCTTCACTTTTACAAGAATTGTGCCTATAAAATCTGCATATTTTAGAACCATGGCTTTATGCAAGGAGACAGTGAGAGAGGGTGATATTATCTACATATCAGGCTATTATTTGCATCACAAACCTAGAGCTTCTGTCTCAGCAATCAATCAAGCTTTGAGCAGTAGCTGCTTCAGTTCCTCTTCCAGAAAATGGGGGGTGGGTCCTGTTTTTGTTTGGTTTTTGCTTTTTTTCCCCACCTTCTCCCCACCTTCTTCTTTGTCTGTCTACCCTCACCAAATCAAATCAAAACAAACAAAAGACCCCAACCAAACAAAAAAACTAAGCAAACAAAAGTCCTTCACCATAGGAAGCTCATGACTTTGTGCAAGAATACTCTGATGATTAATATTTTAAAATAATTCAGTGCTTGAATTTCTTATGTATATCCTTGTGGATATACAAGTATTCTTCAAGTATTTATTTTTGGTTTGTTTGTTTGTTTTTGTTGTTGTTGTTATTGTTGTAGCTGTACTCTGTATTTTTATGTGAAATATTGAGTGAGCCACAGCAACATTTTTGCTTAAATATGATTTCCTAATCAAAATTCATGGGAGGAAATAATAATTGTTCAAATGTGTGCATGCATAAAAGTATTAAAATTAATCAGAAGAAAAGAACGTAAACTCTAAAACCACAACCAGACTGTAGCTGAAATTTTAGATTGTAGCTTTTGAGTTCTTTAGTGTGGTTGTGATTACATAATGGAAGAAAGAGCTCACAGTTACATGATACACACAAGTTACAAAATACGCTTCCTGTGTGACTCCCCTGTCTGTTTCCTTGTGAGTACATTTTCTCCTCTCTATTAATTGATCTGACCAAACCAACCTTTGTTTCCATGCTGTAGTGACTTAACTTTTGAGGCCTAATGGAGAAGAGAATAGTGACAGTAATTTCTTAAGTCTTCAGTTCTGAGCTGTCCTCTCTCACCACCTCTTTGCATTTGCATTCTTTTGTTTACACTTATGTAAGTGACCAATTTAAGACCTCATTCCTGCCCAGCAACTTGTAGCTGTGGCAGGTTGGAGCACATTTTTCTGACAATGTGTTTGCTCCTCGTTGGCAAAGGCACCTGAACTTGTCTGCTTTTACCTCCACTCCTTCCTATCTATCTGGCAAATTGTCTGTTGCAAATTCAGAATCCACTCTTCATCAGTGAAAGCATCCTTGCGCTCTGACTAGTTCTGAACTCCCTGCTTTCTCTGTCAGAGCTGAACAGATGGCCAGTGTTCAAAATGCCCAAAAAGATGGCTCAGGTGATAGGGCAGATTTCTGGAGAACACGTGGCCAGCGATCTGGAGCAAAGAAGAATCTGAGGAAGAGCCGTGAAGATCTGACAGCTATTGTATCTGTGAGCACAAAATTCCCAGCCTATGAGCGCGTCCAGTTGCGTGAAGGTAGGTGAGACTTATTTGAGCTAGCTGCCCATTTATTGATGGCTGCTTTAGCATCCAAATGTTTGGTCAGCTAAGAAAGTGATTTCTAACAACTTCTAACAAGGTTAAATTAGAAAAACACGAAGGGTTGACATTTTTCTCAGAATGGAGATTTCTGGATGCTACTAATTACTCTACAAGAAACCTTTTTTACCCTTTTAAACTGCTGTTGTTCTCTCTTGCCTCCAAATAGCACCTGCCAGTTTTAAGGTTTGAAATGAAAAAGGGAATGAAACAGCAGGGCTTTCCTTGTTTCCTCAGATTCTTCTTGGCTAGCTCTGAAAGCACAACCCATATGCCTAAGATCAATCTCAGTCTTCATAAATATCAGAGCAAATAGAACCCAAGTATTTTCAATAGTCTAAATATAATCATGCCTCATGTGGTCTATCTCCATGACTGTAAACTAGCTATGTTTCTAGTGATGAGCAGATCATGCTGATTTTCTGAGTAGTAGCACATGACAGTATTCTGGAACAAAAGAAACAGTAAAGAGTATTTTCAAAGAGATCCCAAATGCCTTAGGATGAACACTTGGGGTAATGGCATTCCCCCATTGACTCTGAAGACTGTTTTCATTTGCTTCAACATAAGCAGTAACAGTTTTACATATCTTTGCTTCTTCTAGCTGCGTTGCAGTAGGTTTATAATTTATGTCTTTATTCACACAAAACCTACCGTCTCAATGTTCGTGGAGTTTTGATGGATGGAAAGATAAAGGAAGATCTGTACATTTTCAGATGTAGAATATTCTAAATACAATTCCACTAGAAGGAGTAAGAAAGCTGTTGAAAAGAAAGCAGTTTCTTACTTTCTCAGCTGGTAAAAGTAGTTTTCTCTATCATGCTGTTGCACAAACCTCTGAGAAATATTTTTTTAAAATATATTTTTAATAACTTCAACTTAATTCTTAACTTTGCATAGTAACTGAGTGTGTTGTCTTTTATATATAAAACCAGTCTTATTAGATTTCTCTTGTCCCCACATATTTTTCTTTCAGCTGGTTTTAAGAGACCTGTGGTGATATTTGGCCCTATTGCAGATGTCGCTATGGAAAAGTTGTCAAATGATTTGCCTCACCTGTACCAGACAGCAAGTAAGTTTTCCTCTTAGTGTCTTTTTCATCCTTAACTGAGAGAATGGGTAACTTAATAATCACAGCTGCCTAGACACTTTAGATAAGCTAAAATGTTGTTTTTGCAGAGACAGAGCCCAGAGATGCAGGTTCGGAGAAGTCAACTGGGGTAGTGCGCTTGAACACTGTGAGGCAAATCATTGAGCAGGTAGGGCATTCCTCTGAAAATTGCTTATGCTCAAAGGCATGGTGTTTGATTTGTTTGCTCCTAGAACTTTGAGAGTACTCAAATTTTCAGTGCATCTATTTCTGTAATAAGCTTAATGATAAACCTGTTTTGAAAATGTTCAGCAGCAATTTTTGGTAATTTTTATGGTTTTGAACTTGATATAAGAAATTATGTTGTCCTTCTCAAGCCCATTCTAAATTTGGACATAGGAGAATCTGTTCTACTATATGCTTTCTGAATTTGCCAGAGGCTTTATGATCATGCAGTGCTCCACTTGCTTTTAACATTCTAAATACGGTATGACTGTGGGAAAACATTCCACAAGTTGTGCTCTTATTTGGACAAATATCCTATTTTTTTAGGATCCCATGCTCCAGTCACCTCCACTTGCTCCCACATGCACCACATTGACTGTCCTTTCTTGTTAACAGGATAAACATGCTCTGTTGGATGTCACTCCTAAAGCAGTGGACCTGCTAAATTACACCCAGTGGTTTCCAATTGTGGTCTTCTTTAACCCAGACAGTAAGCAGGGTGTGAAGACCATGAGACAAAGGCTATGTTCTACATCAAACAAGAGCTCAAGAAAACTTTATGAGCAAGCAAACAAACTGAAGAAAACTTGTTCCCACCTCTTTACAGGTAAGGAAGAATGTTTAACCTGCTTACTAAGAGAGTAGTGTTGGGACTCTGTAAGTCTTGAGACATCTACTTACTGCTCTGCATATTAACTCATACAGGCTGGAACTAAAAGAGTATGAAGGTATGATCATGAGTAATGCCTTCCTTGACTTCTTTCAAAGTTCATTGTTCTGCCAAATTCTAATGGAGAAGAAATTGTGAGCTGGTATACTGCCATTAAAATATAAGTGATTTAATAAGCTTGGAAATGGACCAGAAATAAAACAAAAATACCGTGCTTCTGTCAATGATCTAAATGAAGTGGTTGTTTAACATTCTCACACACCTAAACCAAAAGGTGTTAAACAGTAAAGAATGGATAAAGGATTGCATTGCATTTCCTGTGCATATATATACCTTTTCCTTCAATTTTTACAGCAACCATTAATTTGAATTCAGCCAACGACAGCTGGTATGGTAGCCTGAAGGATACAATTCAGCAGCAGCAAGGAGAAGCAGTATGGGTATCAGAAGGAAAGGTAAGCAGTCACTCTGTACTCTCTAAAGCTGTACAGATGTTTCAAAGTATCTCTTGCCAGCAAAAATCATTCAAATTTTCATTGCCAGTGGTCAATAGGCTAAACAAATTGTTAGTTGATGTATGTCTGTAACAAAAAATAAAGTATTACTCTCTGTAACACGTTGGAGCTTTCATCACTAATGCTGGGCTAGGGGAGAATGATGTTGAGGTATAAATTTTTACAGGACTTTTCATTGTGATTCTTCATTAGTTTCTTTCAGTTCCACTAAGTCACTCCTAAGGGCTTGTTTGGCCTGATGTTGAGTCCTAACTGGACTTGAATTCTTATTTATTTAATCTTTGTTCCTGAATTCTTACTGACTGTTCTCTAGATGGATGGCATGGAAGATGATGCAGATGATCGTATGTCTTACCTTACTGCCATGGGTGCTGACTATTTGAGCTGTGACAGTCGGCTGATCAGCGACCTAGAGGATACAGATGGAGAAGGTGGAGCATACACTGACAATGAACTTGATGAGCCTTTGGAGGAACCAAGGATTTCATCTGTTAGCCGATCCTCTGAACCTGTGCATCACGAGGAGGTGAGATGATTGTATTTTTCAGTAAGACTGAACTTTGGGCTTTCTGAAAACCCTTTATGTATGGCTTAAATATAATGTTTTTGTTTTGTTTTGTTTTGTTTGTTTTGTTTTGGGTTTTTTTAACAGCAGCTTTACCTTGCTTCTAGTAGTGTTTTAGAGCTTCACTGTGAAGAGAAAAATAATAGCTCTGCTTTTCTGCCTAAATTTATAGATTTCTTGATGATGTCTCATGACCTTGAACTTCTCAATCACATTTCCAGTGATTGTAGTCAGGTTGCTGGCAGTCTTTTGACTCCTGGTTGCTGTTCCCAAAATTGTAATCTTGAGAGAGGAAAAATGATTGAATTACTGGCTACCACAGTGATTTTATCTCTTACTTTCTTTCACAGAGTTTAAAAAAGTTTACCCCAGAACCAAGGGCTCAGTTAAGAAAAGCTGGTAGCAGGGAGATCCTTAGAGAACCAAGTCCACCTCCAGCATTCAAGCCTGAACCACCTAAGGTAAATTTATAGAAGCAAGTCTGAATACAGACATCCTCTTTCTGGAGAACTCTCCAGGGTGGCAGATTGGAAAGAGCAATAGACATTGTTAGAGACTAGAAAACATTTGAAGTGTAGACAGAATAAATGACAGAAAGTGTTGCAGGATCAAGCAGAGACTTACTGGGTAACAGTTCTTCTCAAATACATGTAATCTCTGATGCATAATTTCCATATGGAATAAGAAAGTAAATTCCTTTTGTATCTACTCGCAAACTGAGAGGCACTTTTCTCACTCAGCAAGATTAAAAGTAGGCTAATCACCAGGAAAAACATATCTGATGTTTTTACTGTGATTACTGTGAAGCACAAAATCAGAATCTACCACCTGTCCATCACTAGAAATTTATGTTAACTGTTTGTTCAAACATTGCTCAGGAATGATGCAAGAGGAAAGAAATTACAGTGTTTGGACACTAAGTTCTATTTTAGAAATACCTGAATTCACCTGACCCTGAAGACCTTTCTGTCGTATGCGCAAAATATTCAAAATACAGCCCAAGTGTGCCTTGACAATGAAGATAAGGCAGAGGAGGACATGCACAGGGAAAACAGAAGCTGAATATAAAACAGAATTGGGCGTGTGCACTTCTAAATTCTGGGTCATGATACTCTACATTAAGCAGTAGTGTAATATTATTTGAGACATCAGTGTTCTCTGTGCTGTACTCTAACACACAAAGCACCAGTAATCCTTAACTAATAGGACAAACAAATGTCTAAAAAGTCTAAATGTCCTGGTCTTCTATAGGCTGATGTGTAGTCTATGACCATATGCCCAAAATGTTGCAGCAGTTCAAATATCTTTGAAGTGTTACATTCATATGAAGATTGACCATGATAAAACATAGGCTAAGTGATTACTTTCAGGTTAAAGCCTTCTTTTGAAACTAAAATTATGCAGTTGCTGATGTAATCTTTGTGGGTTTTATACTTGTAGGGAAGGTTACAAAACAAAGAGGATCCATATGACTTCCCTAAGAACTATGACTCCAGATCAAGTAATGTTGCTATCAGCAGTGAGACTTCAAATGTATCAGCTAAAGCAGCGCCACCACCTGTTTCTGTGAAACCTGCCTTTGGGCGTCCCATTCTGAGAAACTCTCAGCCAGCAGTCCTGCCTGCAGAGGAGGAGGAGGAGGAGGAAGCAAAGTTGGAAGAGGAAGGAAGCGAACAAGAAAATACTCCAAAATCAGTACTGAGGAAAGTAAAAATATTTGAGGAGATGGATCACAAGGCAAGGATGCAAAGAATGCAAGAGCTACAAGAGGCCCAAAATGCCAGGGTATGAAGAGATGCCTTTCTCCCTCTTGTAATTTGTGACCTGTAGAATGGGCAGAGTCCAGAAAACTAAAATCATGCCCTTTGTGGTGTGTTGCTTTTGGAGGGAGAAGTTTGGGAAGCCACACGCAGAAATACACTCTCACTCGTGTGTATTTGTGTATAAAAAGAGGTCATATTTTAAGGTTTCCTATTGTAACTATAAAAACCTGATCCTGTTGCTTTTGGCAATCCATTGTTCTCAAGTGTGAGAATTTTAGCTGCTACTCTAGAAAAAGGTTTTATTTTTGTAGGAATATCAATATAAGATGTTACCAATTCATGCTTTAATTGTTTCAGATGTAGCAGTGACCTGCTAGATCCTAGATCCTAATATAGGATCCCTAATGGAAGAAGTAAAAAGAACAATTATTTTCTTCTACTTTCTTTTAAAGCTTGAAATAGCCCAGAAGCATCCAGATATTTATGCTGTCCCTGTCAAAACACAGAAGTCTGAACAGAACTGGCCCCAGCCGATGAGGTAAGGTGTATCCAGTTCCAAGAATTCTGTCCTGATTCCTGACTTCACTGTCAGGAGGAAAACTAATCTTCCCAGTTTTTGTGCATACAAGTCATCCTGCCTTGATATATCATTTTGTTGTGGCGCCTCGAAGATTATCATAAAGGTGGGGCTGAACTTTAGCAAACTATTCAGTGAACTCATTCCAGGATTATTTTGCTTTTAGTTCATTTATAGTAAGATCATTTATAGTATTTGAGTCATTGAGGAGGAAACGCTATATTCTTTCAGTGAAATACTTGCAAAGCCAGTTTTTTGCCCAATCAGTATTACAGAAGCTGGCCTGCATTCATGTCCCCTGATGTCCATTCTACCTGTGCTAGATACTTGATGACTGCTAGTCTATCCTAACAACACTTAATTACTTAAATGCTTATTCTTTACAGATATGTAGTGTGGCTAGGTAAACTAAGGATGAAATTTGATACAGGTGACCCATCAAATATCATGGAAGTAATAGTCTTTCATTAAAATTCAGTAAGTTCTGGATGGGTTGACCACTGTGTCATCTGTACACACTGCACATTTCTAGGACTTGACACCTACACAAGAGCTAAACCACTGCATTATGGATTTTGTTTTCTGCTCTTCAGGACTCCTAATTTTTTCTGGCATCCTAGCAACAGCAAATAGAAATAGAACTTTTTTTTTGCTAGTGAGTCAAATGCTTTGATGTCACAGTAAAATCAAAAATGCAAAGATGCAAAACTGGTATTTTCTGGATTTCTTGGCAGGTTCAGAAAAGCATTCTTTTTAATATAGCATTGAAAGCCTTATAAAAGTAATGCAAATTAATCTTTCACCACATTTGCAGAGTGTTGCTTACATATAGAAATCAGTGTTGTTGGCTTTTTACAAGAGTGTTAATGGTTGGCCTACAAGTGAGTATTTAAATCCTGGGAGAAAGATGTAAGGAGAATACCATCTTGTTTTTCTGGAGCATGGGTTTACAAAAATCACAGGGTTTGAAACTGAGGAGACACCCTGCCTTGACAAATTCTATTTTTCTGTGTCCACTTAATGTCATGTCAAATGTGTAGCACCAGAGTGCATAAAAAGCAAATATATGGGTTGTCTCTGCCCACTTCTAAGGCTAAGAGCCTTAGTGAGAGCCTTGAGTGAAAAGGCTACCAATCTGAGTGAAAAGGCTACCAATGTAAGAAATGCCACGTAAGAAATCTTTAGACTTTGAGACAGAAGACAGAGGATGCAAGAAGAAGGAGGCATAGAAAAAATCCTGTGCAAAACTACTTAAGGGAGATGTCAGCTGGGGTTAGTAGCAAGGCTGAAAACCTCTCTGCTCAGGGAACATAGTGTAGTGTAAGGCTATTAATGTCTGTGTGCGGGGATGTTTAAAATTTTAAATTTGGCATTTTTCCAGGTAGGTTGTGTACATCAAATCTGAGCATCATCCCACAGCTTGATGGAGATAGGATGCCTCTCCAGATAGGTTTACCATAGTCATGCAGGTTTTTTATGGACTAGAAGGGGTTTCATTTGTTCCATCTGCCTTTCTAAGTTGTATGTGGCCATAAAGCAGATATTAAGCACAACTATTTTTCAGTTTTTCATAATGGGAGTAGATGTGATCTCTTTCTCTTTCCATGTTCTGCTGTTTTAGCTCCAGGCCTCCGGAACCCCAGAAACCTCCTGTCAGACCTTACCTGGAGAACCGTGTCAGTTACGGCAGTGATGTGGAGGAGGAGGAGGAGGAGTACCGCAGGCAGCTGGCAGACCACTCTAAGAAGGGCTATTATGGACAGCCTTCCAGATACAGGGACACTGAGTTGTAGGCTTGCTAGCATGTCCATGTCCAACACTCTTCTGAGGTTTCTTCCTTCGCAGCCAAAATGGAACAGTAGTTAGTCTTGAAAAGCTGTATTTTTACCGGGGGTGGTGTTAGAGGGTACGCTACTCAACTCAGACATATCTATACACTGGAACTGGAAGAGTTCATTTTTTGGGGATATTACTTTGTCAGCGTCTATGAAAAGAAATCACTATTGCCTGAATGCTGTTGCCTGTTTTATAAGGACCAAATCCTTACAGTTTGTGTTAATTCTTGGCATTTTCATATTTTAATGTAAGTCCTCCTCTTCCCTTTTTATTAATGCTGCCTTTTTGGACTGTTCTCTTCTGTGTTATGAAAGTATGATCCCAGAGATACGCTTCCTAATGCAATAGAAACTAAATGTGAAAGTGTATTTGAAGAACAGTAAGTGCCTTTAACAAGAAGCATCTGAAATTGTTTCGACATCTGATACTTGGCGCAAAGCCATAACACACTAAAAAGGGGATTGACTGTTTTACCTATCTTTATTTTTTATCAGTTTCATGGTAACAATTTTCCTTGCATGTTATTTTTCTAAGTTCATAGGTGCATATGCAATATTCATAAATACTGACTGTATATATTAAAGGTGCAATTGACTGGGTGGTTGGAAAAGACCAGGATGTGCTTAAACAGAGAAAATGGTGTAGAAAATTCGGTCACATATTAAAATTTACACAGACTGCAAATAATAAAGTATATATTCTAGACAAACCTTGTGTAACTAATTTTTCTTTTCAACAGTATTAGTCTAGAATTGCTGACTTCTTGAATATACTGTTTCAGTTCAGGGTCTCTTCTTCTGTTCAAGTAACTGGGAAGCATCACTATTGATGTGTTTCACACTGTTCTGAACATAATTTTAAAATCTGCTGTGATTTGAAACTGGTGCAAAACTACAGAATTTCTGCAAGGGATACCTTTTAGAATATTAAGTTTTGCCTCACCATTTCTGGTCTTTAGCCTTTCACAATAAAATTCCTGAAAGTGTCATACAGAAAAATCTCTTTTGATCATACAGTATGAAAAATGGTTTTCTAATGGTCCTCTGAAAATAAAGTGCTTTCCAACCTTAACCATTATATTCCATATTAGGAGAATGTTTTTCATTGGGAGGGTGGTTCAGAACTGACAGGCTCCACAGGGCAGTGGTCATAGCACCAGGCTGACAGAGTTCAAGAAGCATTGGGACAATGCTTTCAGACACATGGTGTCACTCTTGGGGATGATTCTGTGCAGGTCCAGTATCTGGACTCACTGTTCTTTGTGGCTCCCTTCAACTCAGGAAGTCCATGATTCTGTAACACTCTCTTGAAAAAGGTAGAATTTTCTTGTTGAAGCAATGGGATGAGTAAACTTGTGCTGCTCAAATTAGAATAATTTTCAGGCTGGAAAAGACCAAGACCATCAAGTCCAGCCATAACTGAACAGTGCCAAATCCACCACTGAGCCATATCCCTACCACATCTGCGCATCTTTTAAATTCCCACAAAGATGGTGACTCAGTCACTTCCCTTGGGCAGTTCTAATGCCTGGCAGCCCCTTTCTATGAACAGATTTCTCCTAGCACTCAGTCTAAACCTCCCCTGGTGCAACTTGAGCCCATTCCCTCTTGTCCTGTCACTCATTACCAGGGAGAAGAGCCTGACCCCCACCTCAGTACCATCTCCTTGCAGAGAGCCCCTGAGCCTCCTTTTCTCCAGACTAACCCCAAGGTGCTCCTCACAGGACTTGTGCTCCAGACCCTTCCCCAGCTTCCTCACCTTTCTCTGGACACTCCTCAATGTCTGTCCTGCAGTGAGGGGCTCAGAAATGGAAACAGCACTCAAGGTGTGGCCTCACCAATGTTGAGTACAGGGGGACAATCCCTGCCCTGGTCCTGCTGGCCACACTGTTGCTGATACAGGCCAGGGTGCCACTGGCCTTCTTGGCCATCTGGGCACACTGCTGGCTCATGTTCAGTGCTGCAGACCAGCACCCCCAGGTCTTTTTCTGAGGAGCAGTTTTCCAGCCACTCTGGCATCAGCCCGTGGCACTGCTTGGTTGTCGTGACCCAGAATGAGGGGCATTCACACAGGCAGGCCCTGGCACTTCGTCATGTTAAACCTCACACCATTAGCCTTGGCCAATCAATCCAGTCTGTCCAGAGCCCTCTGCAGAGCCTTTCTATCCTTGAGAAGATCAACACTCCTGCCCAACTTGGTATCACCCACAAACTGACTGAGGGGGCATTTGATCCCTTGCCAGATCTCTGATAAAGAAGATACCAGTATAATACAAATATGTGATATAGATACACAGAGCACATGAAATATATGGATTTAAATGCTGTGTAACAGAGCTGAGGGGTCTCTCCTAGAGAAGCTGTTAGAGCTCAGTCCATGCTGCAGCACTGCTGCCACTGGAGCCGTCTGGCTCCCACCGCAGCCTGGGGCCGTGGGCATCAGGATGGGTGGACAGGACCTGGTGTGGCAGGGTTGCAGCTCCCTCACCCACTTCCCAGCCCCTGCGCACTCAGGGATCATCCACCTCAACCAGGATGAAGAGGCAGAACTTTATTGGATTCGTGGGGAAGCACTGTGACAAGTGATGAGGCAAAGGCTGAGCTACTGAATGCTTTTTCTGCCTCAGTCTGGAACAGTAAGAGCAGTTGCCCTCTGTGTGCTCACCCCCCTGAGCTGTAAGACAGGATCTTTATAAATGACACTGTGAGGATCAAGTGCTGCTCAGCAAGTTTGCAGATGACATGAAATTGGGTGCTGCATGTGACACAAAAGTAAAAGGATGGGATGCCATCCACAGGAAGCTGGACAAACTTAAGAAGTGGGCCCACAAGAAGCCATGTAGTTCAACAAGTCCAAGTGAAAGGGGCTGCACATGGACCAGGGCAATCCCAGACATGAGTACAGAGTGGGAAGTAAAAACTCACTGAGAGTATCCCTGCACAGGAGGACTTGTAGGTTCTCCTGGCTGAAAACTTGAACATGAAGTAACTGCACTCGCAGCTCAGAAAGCCAGTTGTGTCCTGGGCTGCAACCAAGGCAGCAGGGGAGGGAGGGGATTCTGCCCCTCTGCTCTGCTCTGTGAGATCCAACTTGCAGTGCTGCATCCAGTTCTGGGGTCCCAGCACAGGAAGGACACGGACCTGCTGGAGACTGTCCAGAGGAGGCCATGAAGATGATGTGGGGGATGGACTCTCGTAACTCTCTTGTAACAATAGGCTGAGGCAGCTTATGGTTGGTCAGCTTGGAGAAGAGTTTGGAGTCACCTTACAGTACTCTCCTGTACCTATACAGAAACTGGGAAGGGACTTCTGACAAGGATATGTAGTGGTAGGATAAAGGGCAATGACTTTAGGTTGAAGTAGGATAATTTTAGCAACCCAGTTAAGTGGAAGGTGTTCCCGCCCAAGGCAAGGAGGGTTGGAACTAGATGATCACATGATAATAGAATCAGTTACACTGGAAAAGACCTCTGAGATCATCAAGTCCAACCTTTGACCAAACACCACCTTGTCAACTAGACAATGGCACCAAGATTGTCATCCAGTTATTTCTTAAACACCTCCAGGGATGATGATTTTACCACTTCCCTGAGCAGCTCATTCTAATGCTTAACAACCCTTTCCATGAAGAAATTCTTCTGATATCCAACCTTAACCTGAGGCTGTATCCTCTTGTCCCATCCCTAGAAGGGGTGAACACCACCACCCCCCCCTCCCACCCCTCCCCAGTTACAACCTCCTTTCAGGCAGTGGTAGAGAGCAATAAGGTCACCCCTGAGCCTCCTTTTCTCCCGGCGAAACATTCCCAGTTCCCTCAGGCACTCCTCACTGAACTTACAAGGTACCTTCCAACCCAAGCCACTCTATCACCTATAAGAGAGAAGACTGGCACATACAGCTGTATGAAAAGCACAGCAAAGAAAAATATTTTCTTTTAACATGTGCAGTGTCAAGCTAGATGGGGAGGAAGCTGTCTTGTGCCAAGCCAAACCTACTCAAACTCCTTTGTTACACACTGACTTTTTAAAATTAGTGTTTTGACTGAATGGAGAAAATAAAATGATATCTAGTGTAGACTAAATGGTTCAACAGAGGGTAGTTATAAGACGTCAAAAGATGACCATTTTGTAGGAATGTTCTGTCTCAATACTCCACTTGCCATCCTATACACAGATGAATTCAGCCTTTCTGTTTGCCTTGGTTCCTGAGACGAAGCCATGGATAGCAAATACTAATTTAATTCCTCTACTGTGTTATAATGAAAACTTTCCAGTAGAGAAGTAATTTACAGCATTTTAAACATGTTAGAAAGACAAAATTGTGCCTATGTTTAGCTTGAGTCTTCCTGTAATGAACACATACATAGCTAGACGATCTTTTAGGAGCAAATCTTTTTTTGTGAATTGAAGACTAGATAACCTTTCCAAAATAATGATCTGTTAGGTCTACTTGGGAACAGAGCTGTGTTTTGTCAACTCTTTTCCTCATTTCCTTCCAGCTTAGAGTGGTTGGTCTGTGCTTCACCCACAAGCAGAGAAATAAGCAGTAATCTGTGCTGCAGTTTCGCATCACTCAGTTAGTACTTCCAGTCATTACTTTTAATCAATTGTTTGTTCCTGAATGTAGCAGTAAAGGTAGCTGATTAGTATAGATTGAGTATTGAATCACGCAATGTCACTACTATGATTTGCTTAGTGCAATAATCAAGAAACTGGCTGGTTCCGTGGAGGAACAATTTACTGTTACTAGACAAACACACACACAAACAAAACCAAACAGAAACCAAACCCTGGTGGAGTAAGTCAAATGTAACTGTTCTGCAAGAAAGTGTAGACAACATATAAACAGAATAAGATTCCTGGACCTACCCAATATTCTTAAGAAATAGGGAAGAGACCATCTTCTCTTTTTTTCCTCTGTGACATTCAGTATGGTGTCCTCAGCTCTTCACTAAGAAGGAAACCTGGACAAAACTATTTTGCAAGAGGAAAGTAAGAACTTGTGTGTCTGGGAGATATAATAAATATGACAAAGCTTATCTGTTTAAATCACTAGAATGATTAAACTCATATAATGATTACAGTTTTGGAAAAATACTTGTGTATAATTTATGGAAATTGTTGCAGCACTAGGGAATAATTTTCTCAAAGTACATAAGTTTTTTACTGATTTCTGATCTGGCACTTCAGACCAGTTTTCCAAACTAATAAATGTTCCCAGTAAGTGAAAAGATTTCATCTCATGTTACACTTCTTGTATACCACTCTGATTGTTGTTACTCTTTGTTGTCATAGGTGATAGGGGATACAGTTTTCCTTACACTGACAGTACATCCTGTCCAAGTTTGCTAAAGCAACATTTTTTAAGCCTCCCAAATACTTACATGCTGAACCTAAAGTAAGCTCTAAAACAGTATAATTAATCTTCTCGGAGTGACTACCAGACTGGGAATGAAGCCAACCATATAGAGTGGGTGCAACAACAGAACAAAAATACTGTAGGAGCTAGGCCTAGAGCCATGAGGTATGTCATGAAGGGATGGATGTCTGTGGGCAGGATGGCTTCCTGACGGGGTGACAGGTCATCAGGAGGATTGTAGTTGACCCTTACTGCTGCAATTGGCCAGGTGAAAAAGGGAGTTGCACCAAGGAGTCCCTGTTGTGTTGTGTTCCACCCTTGCACAAGACCACTGAGGTTTTGCAATTTCTCTCTGTATCCTTCATTAACACGTGAACCGGCGGCTCCCTGTCTGCATTCCTGCTGGCAGTAATGGTGTTTGGCTGCAGTCTCACATTCCCTTCTCCCATATGTGTAAACTGGTATTTGGAATCCTTCATGGCAGAGGATGACAACACAAGCACCTTGCAGACAAGACAATGGGCTTGGTCCTCCCTCCTCCCCAAAGAAGGGACACCTCTTTGGCAAGATTTGACCCCCAATTCTGTCAGAGTGAACCTGAGAACACTTGCACATAGCACTGTATGCTTTTTTAATGTCCAGTGAACCTATCTCTGGAAATCTAACGATAAGTTATAACTCGATGCCCCAATAAACTGAACTATTGGTGAATCTGGGTTCTTGAAAGTTCTTAGTCAGGTTGACCAGACTGTGTTGAATCATTAAACTGCATTATTTGTGACCCTGTGATCACAAATGACACCAGACTTATGCTGTAACCCACACCATTGGTGCCTCTGGGAATCTCATTGAACGTGACTGGACTTAGAATCAGTCACAAGTTGGTTCTAATTAGAAATTAAGCCCAGCTACACCTAGCAAATCTGTTCTCTGAGGACCAGCTGGGAGCCAAGGGGATTTATTTTCTGCCAGTCTTCTATACTTTTTATACAAAAAATACTCAGCCAGGTCTCAAACTAAAAAACTAGTTTATCTGACCTCTTCATTCAGACAGAATGACTTACAGACTATTGCCAGGAGACAGGGGGGACAACAAAATGGCAGTTTAAGACTAGCTTTCACCAAAACACAGTCAAAAACAGGGGCCTTATACCCCAAAGTACTGTGATAGTCATAACAACCTCTATTAAATGGCATAGGAAAGCAAATGGCTGAACTGTACTTTTTGTCATCTCTATTCATTCTCTTCCCAGTTATTGTTCGAATTCAGACCTGAATATATCAATTGGCATTGATATTAATTATCGGTCAGTTACTCATATAAGGGGAAAAAAGTATTTCATCCAAGTACCTCAATTATTCCCCTGTCAGTGTGTTTGTATTTGCAAGGCATTTATGGTGTCTAAGTGAGATCAAGGCTTCATTTAATTAGCAGTGTTTATGTATCAAAACCCATATATTAATGCACATTTTAATTACACACACACACACACACACACACACACACACACATGTATTAATGATATTTCTTGATAAGAAATAAGAAATAAAAGTGAGGAGAAATAAAACACTTTTCCTGAAAAACATAGGTAGAGAAAGCTTAATGGAAGCTTGGAAGTATAAATCATACTATAGGAGACAAGATGGCAGTAGTATTCAGTATGTCCCTGACACATCATTGAAAATATTACTTTATTTCAGCATGTTCTTCCACTGCTAGAATATTAAGAAAAGAAGTGTTTCTGTAACACTTTATTTTGAATTCTCATTACACATCCAATGGAATTTTAGGAGTAGAGAGAATAAATAAACTTACATATATATATATTATACTCTAATATCCAGCTGAAATTAAAAGAAAGCAGCAAAACAAAACAAAAAAAAAGACTATGAAGTCATAAAGCAGAAAATGAAAGTGTTGTCAAAAGCATACACAGGGGGGAAAACCTTAAAAACCAACAAATGATGAAAGAAAACTTCTCCTACAGAATAATTAAATGTCAAGATTTTGGAGAAATGGGAGTCCACAAATAACTTCAAAGCACCCAGCATAGCACTCAGAATTTATACACAGGAAAGAAGGAACATTAGAGCCTGTGCTTACCATGAATGCTTTGGTCGTGATACAGATTGGCCTCATACTGTCAAGCACCACCATCACCTCCAGCCTTCAGTGCCACCACCTCCCTTTACAGCAAAGGAAAGTGATTGAGAACAGCCTGCGACTCTTGGATAAAATGGGAAAAGAATTTCCTCAACAATGTCAAAGAGAGAAAATGTCCTTCAGATTTCCTATGCAGGTTCTTCAGCCCAGGCAGAAAGAGACTGTTGGAGTTGCCATTGAACAGATCTTCCAACATATCTTCTATATCTTTAGCAAAAATCTGACTCTAGCTGCTTGGGATGGAACAGCTCTGGATCAGCTCCAAAATGGACTTTATCTGCAAATTGAGCAATTGGAGGAATGTGTAATCAAAAAGCACACCCAACGCCATTGGAGTAAAGAAGTCAGCAGGCTGAAATTGAAAAAGTACTTCCAAAAAATAGACTGTTTTCTTAAAGACAAACAACATGACCTGTGCTCTTGGGAGATCAGTCGTGCAGAAATGAGGAAATGTCTCCAACTGATTGACAAGGTGACAAGGAAACTTAAAAACTAAGGTACAAAGATTTTAACCTCACATAATTTATAGTATTTATAAACAAACATTATAAATAACATTTATTATTTATTCTACGATCTATTTTGTGGCAGTGCTCTAGTTAATTTTTATTGTATTTAAATAATTATGCTTCTGAAATTTAATTTTGCAAATGTAATGCATTATTCAATGTAATTAAATATTTTTCCTTGGTAAGCAAGCTGCCCACTCTAGCTATAAATTAATCTATAAGAATTTTCAGTGAGGGTTACTCCCTAGAAAGATATTGCAGCCTTTGACAGATAGTGACATCTTATGGTGTTTTCTGCAGAGAAAACATGCAGCTACTTTCCATCTCTATTTCACCTACAAGTAGAGAATCAAATATTTGTGAATGAACTACCCATCCCACACCCTACAGGAATTGCTAGATTTGTACTGATTCAGACTGCATTGAAGATAAAGTAGTGCATTGCTTATTTATGTCATCCTGACTTAGGCTGAGAGTATGCATTTTCTTTGAAAGTTTGTATCCTCTCTTTCAAACAAGTAATTTTTTTGTTTACATTCAAGTAATTCTAGCATCTGCTTTGTTCAAAGATGCAAAATAATTCTAGAAAGATTCATCTATATAGTACATTTTTTCACAGTAGTTATGACTTCTGAAGTAACTTCCCAATTGGACAGTGTTACTTTTAATTGAAATATATTGCCTCTAACAGTTTGGGGGCAAATGGTTTACTCCTTCCTGCAGTATTTCCAATTCACTTCAACTTTTTTCACAAGATTATCTGAAGTAAGTTTTCTATGTAAAAGTACCCTAAAGCCACATCTGCCTGTGGCACATTCTACTTGCTCATGAGTATATTAATCCTGGCTACTGCAACCTCAATCATCACCACCCAGTACTGTGCTTTATTGCTTCATGAAATATGCCTCTTTCCCTTTGCTCACAAATTGAGCCACACAGATGTATAGCCCTCCAATTAATTTCCCCTCCAAACCACACAGCCTTCAGTAATAATTACAATACAACCAAATTCCTTAAAATAGCTTGCAATAAAACTGGGCCTGGATTTTACCCTTGGGAAACTGCCCCTGGGTAATTCCATTTCAAACAGTGGGTTTTCCCTAATCACTTGCTATGAGGGCAACAGAGCTACATCAAGCCTCTTTCACCCAAAGAACAGAGTTAAAAATTCGGTAAAACCCCAACGACTTCTAAAACAGAAAAAAAAAATCTATCTGTGGATGCTCTGATGTACATTTGGCACAGGTTTCTGGGTCTGGCATGAAGAAGCAGAGGAGAGAGCATATCTGTGGATCCCAAAAGAGGGTGGTGTTAGTCCTGGAGGGTTGAAATTGCTAGATTGGTTTAAGCATCAGGTAAAGAACAAGTTTAAAGCTTTTTCTGAGCTCCAGCCATTCCAAAAAGTATCATAGAAAGAGGAGATAAAAACGGACTGGTTGAACAGCGGTGCTGGTGCACGGGGTCTCAGGTATTGTATCTATGACACAGGTCTCTTTTGCAGGGCGCCCATGCTCTCTACAACTCATGAATGCAAGGTAAAGAAGAGATGGCAGACATGGATTTCATGGATGAAGCTGAAATACCAAAAATAAAAACAACTAGCAACTTCACCATGATCAGAACAACAACAACAAAAAAGACCAAAAACCAGAGGAAATTATCAGACACCTTGCCATAAATGTTACAACAAAATATATATTTCTTTTTTTCATAACTAGCAGCATTTGAAATGGACTCACCCTGCCACTGTTTGACTGTTTCCAGTCTAATTTCTATTGCTTGTTTGTTTTTGTACTTCTTCAAACCTGTACAACAAAATTGTATTCAGCCTACTTACCATTCTGGTTCTGATATCCTAGGGTGGGTTTTGCAATGCAGAAAACTGTTATTGAAATGGTCTTACTTTTACCAGAATTTGGAAATAGCATGAAATAACTTTCAGCTGTATTCCTGTGAGGGGTTCCAGTTTTTATTGCCTAACTTGTCTGCAATGGGAATAAGTTAATTTATAGCCCACTAATTGTTCAGAAACTTTCATATCATTAAGTTTTCTTTTTAATTCATAGCTGTCCTTTTAAATCTCCTTGTCAAGTAAAAATGTGTTTTGATGTATTTCAGTCAATGCAGTATTTTGCAGTGTGGGAGAAAAACAGAATGGGCACTAGAGGGCAAAGTGAAATTAGAGACAAATGTAAGAATTTTAGGTGAATGTACATGTATTTTGGCAAGACAGTGTTTCAGCTCTTTATCAGCATGCTTAGCAATAAAGTGCTATTGGTCCACAGAAGGGAACTGAAACACAAATTAACTATTCTTGAAAAAAAACAAGATCTCAGGGATGAAGGAGGGGGGTTAATAAAGCAACATTTGGTTTCAATTACTTTATGTCCAGCTGTGAGGCAACAGAAATTGTTTGTATTGAGACAATATCTAGAAGACATTTAAATATGGGGACCCTGGACTAGTCATAGCTACAGAACAAATAAAAAGGAAAAAGAAAATGGCAAGCCAATATGCCTTTTATTTTCACTTTAAAGAAAGGTAAGGATTCTTAAGTGTAAGGTAAGAAAGATGGAGATTCAGCAGATAATTTCTCTTCATCTTGCCCTTGTAACATTTTGGAGTAATATGTGTTTCATTGCCACTTTTTAACCAGGGGAGCTGTGTATTATGGCCCTGGCTAGCTGAAACCCTCTAGTATTGCTTCCAGGTAGTATTTTTCTAGAAGTTAGATGAGGCAAATTCTCACGTTATTTTCAAATGGAAATAAATAAAACAGTAAATGTGAAATTTCAAATCCCCATGGAAAACTTAGCATTGATGAAACAAAATCCTTCCAAGAAGGGATTGATCACAAGCCAAGAAGCTTCATAAATTTTTCCACAAGACTCACATACTAGTGCTGTGCAGCACAGGTCCCACTCACAGCCATGGCTGTTCTCATGGCTAGTCTCACAGCACCTTGTTTATCTCTGTTGTGCTGGACTTAGCTACACTGCATCTTTGGGGACACTAAAAATGGCAAGTTTTCACCTATGCAGAGTTAGTTTTCTGATGTAGATTTATGGGACTGGAGTCAAAAGCCTTGTCTTCCACATGAAATTTAAGAACCGCTACAGCAGAACTGAAGAATGCTTATTCCAGACTTTATTTTGGAAAAAAATATTCACAAAGCTCAGTCAACTATCAACTACAGCTGTTCAAAGCACTTTGTCCACAGGTTTGGCTTGATCCATCATCTCTGGCTTAAATTTTATATTGGGGAAATAAAAAATGCAAACCCAAACCAGAAGAAAATCCCAAAGCAAAACAGGACAAAAGCCTGTGGAAAATAACTCTCCAAATAATCACCCAGGATTAGCCTTTGTTGCTTGTTCTTCAGAGCAGCCCTGGTGAAATTATGGGGGTGGCTGTGGTGGAGCAGGCAGACCAAAGCTGGGGCTGTGGGCATGAAAACGGAGCAGGAACTGCTCTTGGGAAGACAGTGCCCACAGACTGCTGCATCCTGCTGGTCTTCAGCCCTTCCAG
Source organism: Cinclus cinclus (assembly GCF_963662255.1). NCBI lineage: Eukaryota > Metazoa > Chordata > Aves > Passeriformes > Cinclidae > Cinclus > Cinclus cinclus. Next base: position 51,038,470 of record NC_085084.1, read on the forward strand.
TTCAGTCTGCCCCTTGTTAGGGCTAGCCCTAATCTGTTCTCCCCCTCCCAGTCGTGGAGGAACACTGGGTTCTTCCAGAAGGCAATCAGGGGAAAGATCAAGAAGTGAGGGTGACAAAGATAGAGACCAAATGGTGAAAGCAAGTGTCAGTTTTCAGTTTTAACTGACAGAATGAATTTACTTTGCTTCAGAAATTTACTGCAAAGGAAAACAATATGAACAAAGCAAGTAAGATTGCAATTGATACTTTCCAACAAGGTGATTGCTTTTCAATATTCAAAAATCTTCTAATCCTCATATAGGCAGGTATGAGTAATTTGTACCATCATTTCCCACACTTCTATTGACATCATGATATCCTCAGGAAGGCACAAGGGCTTTTTCAGTGCTAAGAGTTCCCAGAGGAGCAATCATCTAACGGGAAATGTGAAGACAATCTTTCTTCTCAGCCTTCACCCATCCCAGTGCTACAACTCAGCCTTGCAAACCAGTGCTGCTGTGGGACCACCCCTCTGCAGCCACACACTGCCAACCCCACCATGCTTCCCAACACCATCCAGGCTCTTCATCAGCTGTTCACTGAATTAATTCTTTTTCTCTCTGTATGACTTCAGAATTGAAAATCCCATCTCATGTGTACTGATAGCTCTTTGGTTTAATTTCAGTGGAGCTGAGGAAGAAGCAATGGCAAGTGATGAGCAGATGAGCACAGGGAAGTTAATATCCTGCCTCTCTTTTCTACACAAAAGGCTGGAAGGTTAGTACATTTTCTAAGACCAACTTTGTTGAGCTCAAGTGCTCAGTCAGAGTCCTAAAAACATTTTACCTTCATCAATGAGGAATTCAGTGTTCTAAGCAAATAACATCACCTGCTTTTAAATACATGAAAGTAAACACAATTAACACTCCCTTCTAAAAAAATAAATGTTAAAGCATGGAAGTGCATTTGCAAAGTCAAAATCCACACTCAGGAGATTAACTACTGAGATTTCAAATAACAGATCTGGCCCCTGCACACCAGCTACCAACACATATACTCACTGTAACTCTTACTGTCTATGCCATTCCTTAAGTTTCTTATCTTGGTAGACCAGAACCTGCACAACTTCCTCTGGATTTAACTGGAGTATTGTGTGCTACAATTCCCAGAAAGGAAGTATCTTGACAGACATATTTATATAAAACAGAAAGCCTTTCTTTGACAAAGTAATAAAGCCTATTTGACTTCAACTGTTTTTCAAAATGTTGCTCTCTCTTTAAGCAATTAATATACTTTCTTTTCAAGTCTCTTTGGATTGAGTTGTAGGCTATTCCAGTCTCCACTTTTTGGGAAAAACTTGCATTGGCTATAACAGACTTTTTCTTGTGATAATAATATATGAATAATTTAAAATTCTTCTGCCATAGAACTCACAGTGGTGTCCTTGTGGCAAGTATTAAATCCTGTCAGAGCTACTCATTTGTAATTTAAAAGGATTTATGTTGGACAGGACTACTGATCATTAGAAGTAGTTCAAGATACTAAACACTTTTCTTCCTCTTTTTTCTACTTGTTTTTTGTTGGTTTCCTTTTTTAAAATAAAAATAGGGCACATCTTCCCCTCACTACCAGTTTCCCACAGTTCAGTATTTCTGCAACCATTAAATTCCTAGAAAATGTCAGAAACTATCATCACAACTTCCGTTATGAGAGACTTGGTGAGGACTAACATTTAAATAAAGTGAAATCTCCCAGCCCATCTAGCAGTAATTCCTCTTTATCACTGTAGTAACGTATTCAATGGGTTTGTGGGTCTCATCCAGCAATGAAACTGAGAGCAGTGGATTAGGACACACAGATACTGTAGAAACATGACTAATTTAATAACTGGGTATGTCTTTGATACTTAGTTCATTTTTTCACTGCCTTTGAAGCAAAACCTGAGAATTTCCCATGCTGCTGGAAAGAGGCTGGTTCAGAATGAGAAGGAAGGATGTGATAAAGGATAAAGGCTAGGTTTCTTTAACAGAAAATGAGAGATGTTCTATGCACTCTCCCTGGAAGAAAAATAAATTGTAAAAAATTGTTACCCTGAAAAACCAGATTATATTGTCCCTGAATATGCAGATTTGGATTCCTTGAGAACAGTAAAACCAGGTTATAACACTCAGCCTAAAAAGGCAACCTTTGCATCACAAAAATAAGTTGCTTCCATGTGAAGAGGTTTCAATGAAAAACAGGATTAAGGTGCGCTACAGAAACACAGTGGTTTGAATTTTTATCCTATGTAGAGTTAGCTAGTCAGTAGCTTTCTGTTGTTTACCTCAGCCTGGGGATTAGAGTAATACTGTAGCCTCAATGCTTGAAATCAGTGCTTGAAAATAATGAATCCTCTGAATCAGCCTATTCTTATAGAGTTGTGGGGCTGGTTACAAGTACACAGGTGAATCTAGAGGCCATATGACCTGCTCCCTCAGAGACTCACAGGAGCTGACCGTAAGGAGGGTAAGGCTGTCACATCTTCTCCAAGTGACATTTTGGGAGGTCTGGGTAGGAAAGGTGGCAAAATGCAAAAGGATGCACAAAATTGAACAGGCTGGCTGGAATAATCTTTTTTCTTCAAAAGCATTTCCAAACGTAATTTTTGACCTGAAGAAATTGTAAAGCTAACTCCCCTACCAGCTGTGTATCTGTTTGGTTGACCCTTGTGGCACAATGCTTGCTCCTCCAGTACAGCTCTCCTCATCCCTAAAGCAGCCAGGAGCTTTGGTGTGAGTTGCTCTGTTAGATGATGCCAGCAAGTCAGTTCTGGTGAGGTAGGACCTGTTTGCAAGCCAGGGTCTCTGTCAAATTTATAAAATCTGAGAGGTGTGAAGATGGCATGGATTCTGCTTCCTCTTTGCCTGGCTTGAGAGTGCAGACAAAAACACTGACACTTTTCCCCATTACTCGCTTGCAATGAAGATGAATTTGCTTCCCCCGCTGCCTCCACACAAACCTTCCTCTCCTCCCTAGCAAACATAGTCACACTATATAAACATCATCCAGAACTGTGCAAATAAGTTCACCTGCTAGTGAGAAGTAAGAGTGGCTAGTGCAGCACTCACAGGCAGACAGGATTTACTCTTTAACTGAGGGGAATAGCACAGGAGTGCGGGCTTACAGCTAAGCACACATCTCAGAGATGTGATTTACCAGGCTTAATGTCTGCTGGCCAACACAGGCTTGAAATCACATAACCAAAAAATCTAATAATGGAGGAAGGGAGACAGAAAGTTAACAGGAATATAAAAAATTAATTTTAAGACACATGGTTTCTTTCCTTAAAAACACATCTCCATATTGGTTTTATGGCAAGGATTTGGAAAAAAAAGCTGTGCATAAAAGGAACAGACTTTTTAGCCTAGTGATGTGTCCTGTTTGAAGAGAATTAAATTCTTTCCATATCACATGAAGCATTTCAGGATTGCCATTAAATTTCTACATAAAGCATCTCCTTGCAAAGATTCCTTACACAAACATCATGCCCAGACAGAATGTGTTTTCCCTACCTCATGATGCAGGGAAACCAAATGCAGTAAAAATCTGATAACATTTTGAAAAACCTTGGTTTTTCAGCCAAGGAGACTTGGTCTTAACATCATAGGCGGAACAGTCATATAGCTTGTTTTAAGAGATGGCAGCAGGAATATACAAATAGCTATTTGATGCTGAGTAAGTAGTTTCTAGACAGAAGTTACTCCTCAAGAGAACAGCTGGAGTGAAGAAGAAAGTTCAATTTCCACAAATAAAAAGATAGATCTTTTTTCCATGACCTACTCTCTTGTTCCCATATGCAGTAAACATGTTTTTCAAAAGTGTCATTTGGTATTTCCTTTCTTCTTAATGTCTTTGCAGCATACAAAAGTGTTAAATGTTTTAAGCATAAAAGCCTTTCTGTGTGTGCCTAGAAGTGTCCCCACCTCTATCTGGTCTAATAAAAGCTGTTGCCTGTTACTTCCTCATAGTCATCACACTACAAAAACACCACTGCAAATCTCACAGCTGAAGAGATCTCACATGTGTTTTCAAATGAAAGTTGTATGCATAAAAAACCCTTGAATTTAAAGAAGGAATTTTTGTACTACGGCCTAGCATTAGATCTTATTGGCCAGATCAACTACAAGCCACTGGTTGAATTGTATTCTGTATCTCCCAAAGGTGAACTTGAATATCTATGTAGTGATTGATTTATGAGCCCTGTACCTTGGCTTCATCCCTGCAGTGCATTGCCATTCAAATGTGTGGATTAATAAGAGCATTATAGCTCATGTCAGTACACCTTTGAAGAGGATTTTCTATTCATTTCCCCTTGCTGTGCCTCATTCCTCATCATGGAGTAGGCACCAACATCATTCATTTTGGAGGACAACATCACTCCCTTCACATGCCATCATCCCAGGATGACTTTTTCAGCACCGAATGAGCATTGACTCTATAGAGCCACACTGCTGTGAAAGGAAAGCCCTCAAAACCTCAGTGGTGGGCAGCACTGCCCCAGCACTAGCCAGATGCAGCTGCCCCAGCTGCCCCTCCTCCTACCAGGCTGTGCCAGGGGGTGGCCACCACCATGGACCCAAAGTGGAATCTAGCTTGCAAGCTCTTGCTGGTGCCCTTGCGTACTGGGTTTGCACAGCTTGGATTTTTGGTAACAGAAGGGGCTATATGAGTGGCTTTGGTAAGAAGCTGCCAGAAGATTCCCCCATGTCTGGCACAGCTAATCCCTGGTGGCTCCAAAGATGGATGCACTGGTGACCAAGGCTGGGCCAATTAGAAATGGTGGCAATGCTTCTGTGATAACAGATTTAAGAAGAAATCAAAACGAAATTTGTTGTGCACTTGTAACTATAGCCAGATAAGAGCGGAGTGAGAACATGTTAGAAGAACAACCCTGCAGACACCAGGTTCCTTGCAGAAGGAAGGACAGGAGGTGCTCCAGGCACCACTGAGATTCCCCTGAAGTCCATGGTGCAGCCCATGGTGAGGCAGCTGTGCCCCTGCAGCCCATGGAGATCCACAGGGATGCAGAGATCCACCCACAGCCCATAGATGAGCCCCACACTGGAGCAGGCAGATGCCTTGGAGGAGGTTGTGATCCTGTGGGAGGCCTGTGGAGAGAGGGCCCCTGCTGCCAGGCTAGAGCAGCCTGTCCTTGGAGGACTGCACCCCATGGAAGAGTGACCCAGGCTGCAGCAGTCTGGGGAGGACTGCTGTCTGTGGGATGGATTCATGCTGGAGAAGTTCTTAGTGAACTGTCTCCTGTGGGAGGGATCCCATGGTGCAGCAGGGGAAGGAATCCTCTCCTGGAGCAGCAGGAGAATCCATGGATGATGAACTGATGGTAATCCCCATTCCCTGTCTCCTTGTGCCAACTGGGTAGGAGGTAGAGCTGGCAAGGAGGGAAGGGTGGAGGGTAGGTGGTTTTTAAGGGCTTATTTTACTTCTCTTTATCCTGCTCTGATTTGTTAGTAGTAAGTTCACTTCATATTTCTAAGTTGTGCCTGTTTTGCCCATGATGGTACTTGCTCAGGGAATCTCTCCAAGTCCCTACATAAACCCATGAACCCTTTGTTAAATTTTCTCTCCTCTGTCCAGCTGCAGAGGGGAGTGTGTAAGCAGCTCATGGCTGGGTGCCTGGCATTGGGCCAGCGTCAGCCTCTTCCCACCCCCCCTTCACCTTGTCACCTCTATGAGCCAACAAGAGTTTAGCACATCACAAAGCTATGTGAGCTTTTATTGCTTTTAAATATTTGAAAAAAGCAGTTCTTTCTGCTCCTGGATCTTGTTACAGTGCTAGTTATAGTGGTGAGCTCCACTCCTGGCAGTGTTGGTCACTCCAGCTGTCCTACCAGAGGCAGGCAGAATGGAGGCTGTCTGCAAGAGTTCAGCTAAGCTTTTCAACAGTGGCATGTTTAATTGCTTAGCCCTCTATTTAACACTGACATATTATTTCCTCCTAAGAAAGGAATTCTTTAGCCTAGAAAAAGATGATTCTGGAGCAGTGAAAGTAAGCTACCATATGGCAGCAAAGTCATAACTGTAATGACCCTTACGCTCAGGTCTCAGGTGAGAGACATCATCATGGAAAACACAGTGTCTCACTCTGCTTGCCAGGAAATCATCCACTAGCCAGGCAGGCATTTTGCACTCCTCCACGACACCACAGACATGGTCCTGCCAGTCTGTGGTGAGCTCGGTGCCACTTGCAATAGGGATGAGACCCAGTAAGGAACATTTTATCTTCCAGCATTTTGTACCTACACATAACATCCTATGCTTATTACATCCTCAGTGTGCTCATCACTTTTAGCATCAAATTTCAAATCTCACTGCAAGATGGGGTGTGATTTCAACATGAAATGCCTGTTGCAAAACTTATTGGCAGCAGGGAGTTTATAAACAAGTTAGGGTATTCGTCATCGTATTTATTCTTGAGATATCCCAGATACCTCAGGCAGAAGTAAACTAGGATGAACACATACTTTCACTCTGCAAGTAGTGTCCATATTTCACAGGGGCATGAAAACACGTTTCTATGTAAGTGGAAAATTCTTCCCTCTATCTGAAATAATTTAAAGACCTCAATTTTTATTTGCTTCCATCCTTCTTTACCATTTTATGGACTTGATAGCCTTGATGTAGTCCTGAGAATTTAAGCATAAAAGAAGCACTATAATTTTACATTTCTTCCCTCCAGTAATCTCTCAAAACATTGCTCTGGGTTAAGTAATAAAGTTGGTGGGATTTACAGACTATTTTACAGGTACAACAGTAAGAAACCAATTCAGATTAGGGTAGGGTAGGGTAGGGTAGGGTAGGGTAGGGTAGGGTAGGGTAGGGTAGGGTAGGGTAGGGTAGGGTAGGGTAGGGTAGGGTAGGGTAGGGTAGGGTGGGGTAGGCTGTCCCAGGCTGGGCTGACTGAGGGTCATGGCAAATGTAGTAGAGATATTTGGGTTTAAAAACTTCTTTCTCAGGAAGTGCAGCGCTGTTCCTGCTTAGTGCTACATACAGTGACGTTGTGGGGTGGGGTAAGAGGAAAGAGGAGGGGTGATCTCCTAACAAACAGCTGTTGCAGCTGCAGAGAGGAAAAAAGAGAAAGCTCAGGAGCGACAGCAGCAATCTGACCCCTGCAACAGGTAATACTTCTTGAGTGCAGGTGACACAGACCGCTCAAATACAAAAAAGAAAGGGAAAAACACATTGGGTGGGATGTGCCTATGGGAGAAAAGTACAGTAGCTGTATGCAGCAGCTCTCTTCTTCCTGAACTACAGAGCTTGCAGCTTGTCATGGGTGGGAAGGGGATGACACAGAAGTTCAGACCGACACGACTTAATGTGACTTAGAAAAGGAAATCATGTCAGCAGAGGGAATTTTTTAGCAGATCTTGTCTGATAAGGAATAAAGGAGAAAAAAAAAAAGAGTAAAAGGAGCATTGCTGTCTGGTTTCAGCATGAGGGCTGGTTCCTCATGTGTGGTCAGCCAGCACGGGCACGCAGAAAGGCGGCGAGCACAGGAGTCCAGGGGGGCAGGGAAGTGCCCTGAGCACACAGCCTGGGTGGGACCCACCGCGTGGGACAACCCTGAGAGCACCCTGAGTGCGGCCTTCGTCCTGTCACCCTGCTAGGGACACACAGATGGGGCAAGAGCTGACCTGATCTGCGTGCCTCTGCTGTGCTGTCACCTTAGCTCATGGGGAGCATGGTCCTGACCATCCCTCAGACACTGACGGCACCTACCTCCATGCTTGCCTTGAATGATAGTTACCACAGGGACTCACTTAAGACCTTTGTGATAAAAATAATAAAATGCAACAGGTTACACTTTGTGAAATTTCTGCCCAAGGAAATACACAAGGCTTTGCAACTAAAATGATAAAATCTTTGCTGCATTTGCTAATTCTCACATTTCATACATTTTATCTAGTTTTCTGGGTTTTGAGCCCACAGAGAAAGCAGATAAGTTTTCTGCTAAGCAGGGTTGATATTACATATGCATCCCTAGCATTTCAATGTATATTTATTTAGCATAAAATCAGCCACAGTAAACAAGGTGAAACTGACAATTAAAACAGCAGATAGCAAGTGCAGCCTTCTGGGTCTATCTCCTGCAAGACCTATGTTAGTTTCCTTCTCCTGTTATCTCATCAATGCAGACAGAGTACTGAAATGTGCTGTGACACATCCTGCCCTGCACAGTGTCTTCAAATGAAAGAAACTTGGACGCCTTAAAGCAAATCACAAAGGGAAAGATGTGGCAGCAGGTCAGGCACCAGGGTGGCAAAATTTGGAAGACTAGCCAGAAAGTCTGAGGCAGGCTCAGGGTCTGAACCACTACCTGATGGATAGTCTGTATTTTGTCTGCAACTGTGCTGCAGAAGTAGGTTCTGGGAGTGAAATGTGGAGTCATGCCTGCTGTGAACTGATGGGAACAGAGGATCTAAATAAAGACCATTTCTTCTGCCCTTCACATTTCACATAAAAGCAGATGCCTGCAATCTGTGTCTGTTGACACAGAGCTGTTGGGACAGGAAATAGGTTTTCTTCAGCCCACTTCTGTTTCTACAGATAAAGAGGTCAGCCTTTGGATGAGGAGGACATTGGTGAAAAGTTGCATTTCAGCTTCCTTTTATCACTCTGATATCACCTTTCAGTCTCTTCAGATTTCTTCACTTCTCTGAAAAGCTTTTGTTTGCTCTTAGGTACCTTTTGTGTGGGGGTTAACAAAGTAGACTGAAAAAGCGTGATGCATTCTCAGATTAGGGCTGTTTCTTCAGAGTGGAGAGCTCCAGCAAGGGAGGGAACTGTGCTGCTCACAGCTCTAGGGCCAGGATCTGTCCTCTATGTAATACCGGCACACTGCCCAGCACCACATCTCTATACTCCTTGGGGAATATGGGGCCCTCCATTAATGTCAGCAGTCTGTACACATTTCAGCAGTCACTAGTATATTTTTAAAATGGTGTGTTTTAATGTGCAACAGCTGCCACACTGCCAAAACACTAATGTGAGGCTGCATTTACAAATGTTACTCCCTGTTTGGTCAAGATTAAGTGCCTTAAGAACTGCAAAAGCAACAGTTCTCCAGCCAGCCAATGCAAGGAAGAGTTGGTAAATACAACCAAATCGCTGAAAGACAGGCTCTGAGATGACAGACAGATGTACCAAACTAAACTTCAGAAGAGAGAAACCATATGCTCAGCTTGCATCCAGTGTGAAGCCTACACAGCAGTATCAGACCAAAGAGAGTGGTGGAGCTGCTGACTGGAAAGCCTCAAGATTTTCATGTTTGCTCCTGGAACTTCCACACAGTAATTCCTATCCATCCAGTAATAAGACTTTCTTAACACAGAACAAGGTTCTTAATTTTTTGTCTTTTTACAATATAGTTTTCCAACTTCTTAGCACAAGAGGGAACAAAGGGTCATTCAGTAATAAACAGATGGAATTTGGCTTAAATATTAATTGATCTCACTGGACTTTAGTTCAATTCAGTTGTATCCTAATTTTCCCAAAAGGAAGGTGTATATGGAATAGATTTCTTCTTTCGGTGTTTATATGTCTTATTTTTACAGTATCAAGTGATAATGATGTCTTTTGGGAAATATTTTATTCCCACAAATATTTTTGTACTTAAGAGAAGTGATGATGTCAATAACCACCATCCTGCATAACTGGAAGAGAGGAAGACAGGCACTTTTTATGACCTCCCTGGGATTTACTTACAATAAAAATTCAGAAGATCAGTTTATCTAGATCAACTTAAATAACTCTGTATTGTTACTTACAGTCCAATGCTAGGAATGAAGTACAAGCATTTATCAAATTTAGATATTTTTGAACAGAGAGACTTATTCCATTTGTTAATGTACAGATATAAATGAAATGAAGTTTTTTTGGCAGAGACATACCACAAGAACACACAGGATCAAAGCATGACTTGAAGAGAATATTACTTACTAGGGCAGGAAATTAATAGGTCCAACACAGGAGATAAATTCTAGTACAAAATTAACAAGCTATCCTAAAAGATAGTCTTAGAGATGGAGAGCAGGTAATCCTCTCTTTTCAGAATAGACCAGAAGAAAATACATTTATGGGTAATTAGGTATATCCACAGCTTATGAAGTTTTGCAAAAAGTCAGACTGTCCATGAAAATTAGGTTAGAATGCTGCAAAAGACAGTCTTCTCCCACAGGAGATTTTGTTTATTAAATGCAACCTGAATCCAGAAGTTAATGGAGTGTCTTTGTTTAGATACTTCTTCCTCTGGAAGCACAGATTTCACTTTATGGACACATATCACCCTAATGATTAGTGGGAACTCTGAAAATTTTTCTGGGATATCCTAAATATAGCAACAAAGGGAGCCTTTAAACCATTAGACAGAGTTCTATTCTGGGACCTCTGAGAGACACAAACAGTTTTTCACTGATCTGTTTATGTTTCACAAAATCAATGAATGATTTAGGTTGGAAGGGACATTAGGAATTGTTATGTTCCATTCAGCTTCATATAGTTCCAACACCCCTGCCATGAGCAGGGACATCTTCCACTAGTACATGTTGCTCAGAATGCCATCCTTCTTGTGGCCTTGAACATTCCAGGGACAGGGCATCCACAACTTCTCTTGGGAAACTGCACCTGTCCCTCACCACCCTAACAGTCCAGATTCTTTCCTTAGTATCTGATCTTACCCTGCCCCCTTTCAGTCTAAAGTCATTCTCCCTTGTCCTGACACTACACACTCTTGTAAAGAGTCTCTACCTTTTTAAGTTTGCTTCAGGTACTGGAAATCCACAATCAGGTCATCCTGAAACCTTCTCTTCTCTAGGCTGAACACCCCCATTTCCCTCAGCCTTTCCTCACAGGAGAGCTGCTCCATCCCTCTAATAATCTTGTTGACCCTGCTCTGGACTGTCTCCAGAAGATCCATGTCTTTCCTGTGCTGGGACCCCGAAGCTGGATGCAGCACTGCAGGTGGGGTCTCACCAGAGCAGAGCAGAGCAGAGCAGAGCAGAGCAGAGCAGAGCAGAGCAGAGCAGAGCAGAGCAGAGGGGCAGAATCCCTCCCTCCCCTGCTGCCCACAGTGCTTTGGATGCAGCCCAGGGCACACTTGGCTTTCTGAGCTGCCAGTGCATGGCTGGGTCATGTCTGCCTTCTCCTCCACCAGCACCCCCAAGCCCTTCTTGGTAGGGCTGCTCTCAGTTTCAGCTCTTTTCCTCTGATTTATTAACATGTCCAAAGAGGGTGCAATTTCTTACAGTGTTGTTGTAAGTCATATAGTTTATTATTTTCACTTTCCACAGCTTTACCATGAACATGTACCTGGTTTTGTATGACTTAATGCAATTCTGTGGACATTCTTGGATATTTACAAATATGATCATCAGGTTCATGACATTTGGAAAAGGTAAGGTCCCTTCTCTACTTTTCTTGAACATTTTAAATGGCAGTGACAGACACACAGAAATATCAAATTAGAGATGAAGTTAAGATTCTGAACATCTGTACATCCAATGCCAGGGACTGTAATTCAACCAGAATGACACTCCATTTTGTGCAACCATAAAAGGTTGAACAAATTACTTGTGCCTGTCTTCTACCCTTGTCACTCTGGGAATGAAGCTCTTGTCTTTCTAATGAACTTTATTAATCAGTGGCATGCTAGTAACATTTGGATTAGCTATAAACCTAAATGTGACTAGGTTCAGTCGTTATGGCAAATATTAATCTTACTGAAGCCACCAGGAGAGAATATCTCTGTGATTATTGCACGACTCTCTATCTCCAAAAACATTACAATATATTTATCTTTCTGTTGCCTGGGGTTAAGACACAAAAATAGAAAACTAGTGACTGGAAATTTAAAATTACTTATAATGGTGGGTAGTTGGATGCATAAAAAATGTTTGATTTCTGGACTACTTGTTTTTGGCAGTGCAGGAACTCAGCATCTAGTGTTTAGAAATTCCTCATATATTTCCTCAACATTTTCTCCTATTTAGAAATACCCTAAAGCAGTATCTCTAAAGCAAAATATCCTGCACAGCATTTGCTCATGCATTAAGTATAGGGAATTCAATTCTTTTCTCAGCTTCCTGTCTCTGTGTCAGAGCCACACACACAGAGGGGACTGCCTCCTCCACTCCCTGAAGCTTTTCTTCTGCTACCCAGAAGTTTGGTAGTGCATGAACTTTATTCCTTTATTCATCTCAAGTGATGACAGTAAAAGCAAACCCAGTACTTGCTCCAGACTTTTACTGTACAGCCATCCTCTAATCTTCCTCTTAATTTTGCCTGTAGAGTCAGTGGCTGACACGTTTCACTCCATAGGATTTGTAATGCGCCTTTGCCAGTTGTTATCTGTATTGGAGATCCTACACATCCTCATCGGCATTGACAAAAGCCGTCTCCTCCCCAGGTTTTTGCAGGTAAGTTCGTTCTCAAGACTCTCTCATGATTGATACACATCAGCCATAGCTGCCCCTGGGGCAAGCCCAGGCTGAAATACACTGAATGCTGCACCTGCACCCTTCCTCAGGCAGCCTGGTGTGCTGGTAGTTTGCTAACTGCAGGAATTGCTTCCTCAGAACTGGGCTGGTTGAGAAAGAACTGTCTTGTCAACTTGTTTTCTTTTTGAGTAAAACTGAGTAGTGAGTAACCCATGCTTGTTCCCCAGCACAGACCCAGAAAATGTCCAGATGAGTGGCCATCAGCAGAAATGGGTCAATGACCAATTGCAGTGATCAAATTAAACTCCAGGGAGGCTTGGCCCTTTTATGTTTCTCCTTATATAACCTCCCAGCATCCCTGTAGTGCCCCCAAGTTATCATCCCCTCCTTCCAGAGGTGAGGCACTCTCTTCTTTTCCCCTTGCTTCCAGTAAGTTCTCTGTTTAACCAGGCTGGTCTTTTCCCATAGTAACTTATGTTCAGCTGTAGGCAGAAAACCAGCCAAAATATCACATGCTGTAGCAGAAAGTAAGATGATACTCTGACGTTTTCCTTGCCACACTATTTTTTTTCCCTTTTGGGTGTTAATCTCAGGTTTTGTTATTTTTTCTTAATGCACTGGAAAAAGCAAAATGATTAATTTTTCTTCAAACCTTTTCAATCCTTAGTATTTGAATAATGGTGAAACTCATAATTCTCTCAGCAGTCAGAACACCAAGAATAGTTAGTTATGTTTTTAGTTTTCTGGATAGCCCGTTTTTGTCAAGTGAGATATTAATGGGTAAAGATGTTCTTCTTTTCAAATCTCTACTAACTAATTGCCTAAATAACTAATTAACTAATTGACTAATACAGATCTCTGTTCTTTACACTGCTTCCTAAGTATGGTAGTAAATTCATCAAAATGCAAATAACTGCTTTTCCCTGCCTAAATCCACATGCTTTGATGCTAATCTAGGGGAGAAAGAAGACTCCTTTCTAGTACGACCTGTAACAAATCTCACGTCTTGGAAAGAAGAGCAGCCTGCTCTTGGTCATTAAAGCAAGCCTTGTCCTGGCAGAGTTTACACATTCCCCAGCCCTGACATAGTCTGTTTCTTTCCTAGCCAGACTTACACAAAGCAGACATCAGGGAAGCCTGCACAAACACTGTTCTCTGTTGCCACAAATTACATTAGTACGAAATGGATATTCAGAGCAAGAAAACTGTGACCTTTCCTGGGCAGTGCAGTTTGTTCAGTGTTCTGTTGGGCAGCATGGAGAGATGGCTCAGGGAACCATATGGCACTGTGACTGTCAGGTTTCACCTCACACCAAATATAGTTTTGGATCCTCACTTGGTATTTTCCCCAGCTGCACTCTCATTGTGAACAAGTCTCTTCCCCTGATGTTAGCAGCAGTCTCATGCTGTCCAAACAAGATGTATAAGCTCTCTGGTGGAGACTCTGCTGTCCCATGGGTTACCTGCTTTTGCTGAGAGTGTAGGTTAAGCAGCTGTGTGCCAACACAACTCCCACATGCCTTGTCACACTTTCTTCACTGCCTCTTAGGAAGAAAAAAAAGGTATATTTTCCACAATGAACTAGGAAGAAAAGTTAGTTAAGAGAGATTTACCTTGCCGCAGCCTGACTGCTGCACAGTCAGGGCTCTGATAAAGGTGCAAGAATTTGATAGTGGATGCCTAGTTCTGTGCTCCCATCATCTATTCCGACTATGACCTTAAAACATGGTCCTGTATGTATCCCTCATTAACAGGCATATACATGAACATCCACAGTGAAGTTCACTTGGGGTGATCACTGGGATGAGAGAACAGCTGGCTCAGGCAATGTCAGGAAAGCACATGGGTGGAGGTATAAATTAACATTAAATAAACAAGCTGTGAAAGGGCCCCGTGGTGGCAGGTTATTCTGTAGGCATAACGGCAAATACAAGATGTAGATGAATCCTTGAGTGAAAGATTTCTGCCTAGTATTGCATTTGTTGTGGTTTAATAGCATTTAAAAGAAACATTTTGGGATACATGATACAGACAGTGGAAAAACAAACTGAGAGGAGTCTTCTGGAAAAACTCATTGAGGGAGAAAGTCTCAGCCCACCAGGATCTGACAAGAGCAAGGTAGGTCAAGGCCAAGTCACACCATGAAAGAAAGATGAGTCCTGTGTGATGGATGTGCTGGGGTAAGATGAGGCAGGAGATGCTCACAAAGCTGGTGCACAGGGATGTCTCTCAGATCATTTACACCTTAAGTAATTGAAGGAGGACAGGAGAACATGTCACATGTCGTTGTCACCAAAATAGAAGGTAACAAAATGTGTTAGTCTGGCTAGGGAGTAAAGGCTGACAGAACTTGCATCATAGCAAGGAGAGAGGAAAGGTCTAAGAAAAGACTGGTGTTTTTGTGAAACAAAGAGCAGTTCTTCATCCTGTGCAAACCAAAAGCCACGTACTGTGGTTTTGTGATAAAAACATTATTTTTTAACTTTAAATATTTAGTGGCACTTTTCTCACTTTCTTTTGTTGTTTTTTTTTTTGTTAATATGCACTAATTGAAGAACTATGTAAGCATTTCAGGTACCAAGTAAGAAATTGCACAGTCATGATCATTACAAACTGGAAGTGAATGTGCTATTTTCTCTAGCCAAATTTGCTCTATTTCATTTACTTGATTAAAAAACTCAGTCTGCCTTGCAGAAATCTGTATCACTCTTACAGAACTTGCTGCATCCTTTGAGAGACCAGTGTCAGAAAAGAAAGGTAATTCCAGTTTGATTTTTAAAGACTGAAGACTGAAAACATTATATTTATGCTTTGTGATATCCTAGCATATACTTCCTTTTTATGAATGTGAAAACATAGGACTTGTAGTTTTGTGGTTGCTTTTTTTGTTGGGTTTTTTTGTTTGGTTGTTTTTTTTGTTTTGTTTTGTGTGTGTGTGTGTTTTGTTTTGTTTTAAGCAAGAGAGTAACTACAGAGAATATCACATCTTCATTCATGCAAGGACAGATCATCGGTACAGGAAATGATCTACAACTGAGCAACAGCACATGCATTTTATCTGTGTGTATATGTGCGTGAATTTATAATGTACATGACTGCATGTATATTTGCAAACAGATATGTGTGTACATATATCAACACAGTATCAACATACTTTTCTCCGAGAAGTATCCTACCTCTTCATTTGCAGGAAATGTCCCCAGCCTTTGACTAACCCCTGCATTTACCACTGATTTGTGTGGATTACCTAAAGCTAGGAGTGTTAGGAAAGGAAAGCAGGCAGGCAACTTCCTGATTTATGTGGAAAAAGAGGTATCATGCCACTGTCTGTCCTCATGGGAATATCACAATTGTCCTGAGCAGCCAGCTCTGTGTCCTGCCCCACAGATGTGCTCCAGACCAAGGCTATGTCCTTCCAGTTTCAGTGTCTGGTGGCTATTTTGTGCAGCCCATTGCTTGCCAGATGAGTCTAACAGGAACAAAATACCTCAAAGTGACCAGTTTGTGCCATGTCCCATTTCCTGCTCTTGCAGGATTTTTTTTACTTAACTTTTTAACTTAAGGTTGTTGAGTTCCATCATGTGTAATTAATAATGCTGTGTGCCTCCATTGCTCCCCTTCCCCAGTATGAATCTCTGATGGAGGAAATCTGCTGAGTCCCATGTAGGTGGTTCTCAATACCTCATATTTCTGCTTGTGTCCTGGGGAGAGAAGAAAATTCACAGCTTCTTCCATTTCCAGATTATAAGGCTGAATTGTGTGCCTCCATAGCCATTCTGTCTCATTGGCCAGCACACATCCATTTGAAACTGGAGTTTCAAACTGGGGTTTGAAATGGTAACTAGCTTCCTACTGCTTATCCTTTTTCTTACTGAAAGGTGATTAGACCCTGATCATTTATGCTGTTTTCTAGCAGATTTCCACCCAGACACTTTTTGAAAAGTGAATGACCAATTGGAAAATCTTTCAGCTTTGACATCTAAGAACATGTCCATCTTTTCACTATAATGATGAAGCTCTTGGTCTCTAGGATAACTATCTGTGGCAATTCTGTGAAACAGCTCTTGTATAAACAATGTTGCAGAACTTCCTCTCCACATCTCAAGTCTGATTTTAGGGTCAGTAACAAAATGCCCACACTACTAATGCTGCACGTTTTACCACTTTTTATCTAACAGTTTAAAGTCAGATTCTACTTCACCTCTTCTCTCTGGCACACAGTCCCACCCAGTGCTCACATGGCTTTTGCCTTTGTTTTGATTTTCTTCTTGTGATGGTTTCCCTGCCCTGTTTCTTGCATCTCTGTTCTATTTGGTTTCAGATCTGCATCAATACTTCCAGTTCCCCCATATTCTTGCCATGTTCCTCAGCATCAGTGTATAAACACATGACATATTAGTCCTCGTTTTCTGTTTCCTGACCCATCTGTACAGAAGTCTGCCAACATCTGACCTTTTTAAAAATCAGTTCCTCAGTTAGGGACCTATGGGATCAGCACCACAAGATGATGGTCATAGGAGGGTGAGAAGCAGGAAGACTGTTTTTAGCTGTTCTGGCCCCTCAGTGCTTTCCAAGATGAGGAACCAGATCCCTGGGGGATAGACATGCTTTCTTTCTGTATGAAAAATTGCTCTGACGTAATTTTGCTGAATAGTGAAGGCTGCTTCATCTGTCAGATGTGGTCTGTAAAAAAACAAGAGAGCTTGTGGCCAGAAAGGTCCATGCACAAACCTGTAAATATTATGTAGCAAAACTACCACACAAACTTGCTGAGAGGCAAAATTCCTACTTTGTTTAAGGTAGGGAGTCTGGGGAAACCAAATAATAAAAGTGCTTATAGAAACAACCTAGGTAACCCACTTTCATTTTGTAACTTTTAACTGACTTGATATCTCAGCTTGTGAAATCATTACAACTAATGTATCTTAGGGAAGACATGGAATTGGGTAGAAAAACCCAACCTAATGAAGCTATATCAATTAATACTAACTGCTAAGGTGCATGTTTTCTACTTCAGCACCTTCTAATAGAATGTATCAGAGTGAAGTGTTACTGTTCTGGGACAGCTTGACAACTCTTGCCAGTAGTGATACATTTACTTTACAGGGCAGGGCATGAATACTGTTAGAAAAGTTGTCAGGAAAACTGCAAAAAGACACACTTGTTAATTTCTTGAGATTTAATATTGCCAAAGTATTTATTTTAAGCTGGACACACTGCCTGCTTAATCCACTTTATCTTTTCATTTGTGGGTTGGATAAAGTTCAACCACTAGAAAAATGTTAGGACATAAACACTACGGCAATCATTCACATAAGTGACAAGCTTAAACCCACTTCCCGTAATCAAGAATAAGATGGAAAGAAAGATAAGGAATTATACTTTTCCTCCTTCTTTCTGCAAATCTTACATGAAAGAGATTCCTTGGGACACAGATTTCCAAGATAGGAAAAACAGATATGGGAGTGCAAGATTAGTACTTTCTGGCATAAGACCCACCCTTGCCATAAGACCCTACCTCTGTACTGCCTCCCACACAGCCTACAAGCAAGGAAGCTTATCCCTACCGGCCCTCCAGGTAGTCACATGGAGCAGGAGTAGTCCTTGCTTCCACAACCTCCCTGGGCTCATTCACAGTGGTGCTATCCTTGGCTACAAACACAAGTCAACCCAGCTAGCAAGCCAACTTCCACACGGACTGTAACAGGTCATTGATGCTACAGCCAGCAGTGTCCACTTCTTTTTGCTGAAGGACCTTGAGCAAAAGTAGGCCATGAAACAAAATGTTCACTGCTGATTTTGTGTAAAGAAAATTGGATCCATTTGAGGCCTCCTATTTTGCCAAAACAGTTACACAAGGTGCTACCTGAATTAAAAGTTTTCTTTTTTTTTTTTTCAGATCACTGAGAGAATAATTGTTTTATTTGTTGTGATCAACAGTCAGGAAGAAGTTCAAGGGAAATATGTCGTCTGTGTTTTATTTTTCCTTTGGAATTTATTAGATGTGATCAGGTAAGGAGTCAGCATCAAAACCACAAGGGGAAAATGGGTTATTCTTGTCAGCAGAACTCCATCTCCATTGTGCAGCAGGCTCATTTAATTGTTTCAGATTGGCAAATCATATTATCCATTTTTAAATCGAACTTTTAAAGTTACCTAATGATTTTTACAAAAATCCACATGGTTAAGAGGCAGAGTAATTTACAAATGTAAGACAGAGATATGCATTAGCAAACTGCATTAACATTTGTAGTTCAACGGCCTTGATGTTTTTAACAAAAATTCAGAGGGCAATCACAACTACCTTCTGGAGAACAGCAATTCCTGAAACCATCCTGGTTACCATTAACATCCTGTTGCTTTTTTATTTTATTTTTTTACAGAACATTAAGGCAGCACCAATAGAACTTCTGTCATAGGCAGAAAGACTATTCTGGGTTAATTGCATTGTGCTTTCCAAAAAGCCAAGAGCTCCTGCTGCAGGAGCCTGAGAGTTTTGGTGTAGCAGGGCATATATCACATCACAAGAACAATAAATATTGTTGTCTCATATGTAATATAAGCCTCTGTGCACCTCACTTTTTAGACTTAGAGCACGTACACACAGAATTAATAAACATTTTAATAAGATGGCTCTCACAGCAACCTATGTATTGCAGCAAAACTTTTTTTCTGCTAAAATGGCTTTCTGCAATTTAAATATATTGCTTAGGGGACTGGCTGCAGAAGATGGTTTTAGGCAGCAAAGGAAATATGTTATAAAAGAGATCTGGAACAGGAAAGTGCCAGAGAGAATTGATAAAGATTTTAAGTCAGCTTCAGAGGATTTTGAAATACATTTTAATAGGCTGCTATTTGTATTAATTATTTTGGTTATAGTTCAATCTCATTTCTTTTTGAAGTTTGTAAAACTAAAACAATAGAAACTAATCTGAAATTAAAGGGTCCAGTGCAGCTGGAGAAATGCCAGAAGTATAAACAATATTGGCTGGAAGTTCCTGTCAGTGCATAATAGTACCATTAATGCATCATTGTATTCTGTGCTTGCTAAAGAACCAAGTTAAGCACCACAGCAGTAACAGCAGTTGTTTAACAGGAAAGCTACTGTGGTCTATAGCAGCAAATGACCAATTCAAATAAACTATAGTACAACTCATACAAATTTAGAATTCTTACCTAATTTATTTTACAGCATCTGTGCCATGTCCTAGTATATCAAAGAAGTACTCATGTCTAAAAGTACAGAGATCTCTCCTACCCCTTACCAACTACTCTTGAAGTATTACAAGCTTTTCCATATAAACTTTCAGGGACATAAATTTCTCTAGGGACTATTTATTACACATCATGGCTAGTCATATACTGAGAGCAAGTTCTGATCTTTCCTGCTTATACTGTAACATCCCATGGAATTG
The DNA here is from genome assembly GCF_963662255.1 of Cinclus cinclus. Taxonomy (NCBI): domain Eukaryota; kingdom Metazoa; phylum Chordata; class Aves; order Passeriformes; family Cinclidae; genus Cinclus; species Cinclus cinclus. The sequence goes on from NC_085084.1 coordinate 51,058,356, forward strand.
TATAGATAGGGAGTAGCTGTTTCCTTGGGTTGGAATTCAGCCTTAAAAGCAATAATAAAAAATAGAGACAACCCTGAGGTTGCAGAGGGAAATCTTCAGAGTCAATCATCCATTTTCAGTCTACCACACTCTTCTACAGTCCAGATATGATGCAAAATTAATCAAATTGATCAGTAAGAAGGGAATACAGGAAGAGTGTTTAACACTAGTTTCATCTGTAAGAAAGTCTTGGGTAATAGATTTACACATCTCCAGCAAGCCCACAGTGCAAAAAGTCTTTCAGCTGACCAAAAATACAATCAGATTGTTTCTCCAGTGTTTGGAGAGCTGCTGTACCACTTTAAGATCAAAACAAGATCAGATCACCTTTGGAGACTGAAGTACTAAGCATTCTGTTCTCTCAATGAGCAACAGTAACAGCCACAGTAAAAATAAAATGCTGCAATACACTGGAGAGCAACTGCCTTTTTTTGACCTACTACCCCTACTGAAGTCCATCCAGGAAATAATCCACAGCTGAGCAGCAGCACATGCATGAGGTCCAGGAGAGAGGCAGATGTTATGTACATGCAATTGCCTTTTTGTTTAACCTTCTCCATCAGTGATTCAGCTGCCTCAACAGTCACAAATCAGGATTGTCTCAGTCCCAAGCAACCGTGATATTCTGCCTGCCCCTCTCAGTTATGACACCTTCATCTGAAATCCGTTTTCAATGGACCAGTATGAAATAATTTCTGATAAAGCTTTCTGTCTGGAGGGCTTTATTGCTGTCTGCCTGCTCTAGGGTAGCACCACACATAACTCTTCTGAAAAAAATGACCATCTACTTTCAGGCATTGGAGTCTGAATGAAAACTGTTGCTGGCTCCAAAATTTACTGAGACAGCTTCAAGCTCTTCTGCAATTCCTGTGAATCTTCCAATAGTCTATCTTTATTCTAAAGACATCATAATTTCCTCAGAGCTCATCTGCTTTCCTCTTATTGCAGGCACACTTACAACATGTTGGCAAGGATGGGCATATACTACCTACCACTAACATGGCTCAACTTCTCACTACCCATCCCAGTTTATCCACTTTCAGTTCTGGCTAAAGGTAAGGAGGTGGGAAGGGTGCGAACCACTTGCATCCTTAATACTCTTCAGTAAAATGTGATCACTTCAATTGCCATTAGTGTTTATCATAGTTCCTGATGTGTTGCCAAAGCTGTCCTAAATGTTCATGTACCTTCATATTAACCTATATGTCACCTCTGTATCTGTTATTTTTTTTAATAGGAACTATCTGGGGTTTGGGGCTTGTGTGTCTGGTAGGTTTTGGGGTTTTTTTGTTGGTTTGGTTTTGGTTTTGTTTTTAAAAATATGGGAAAATATTCTTTTTGTCTAAGTAAAGCAGAAAGATACCCTCATAAAATATTAATGTATTTCTCCCTTCCAGACTGAGTATACTAGACACCAAGTTCCAAAGCTTCTCCCCTGCTGAGGCTGACCTTACTGGCTCAGGCCATACTTAGCAGGTTGCCATACTTACACCAAGAACTCTGCCCACTGAGAACACACTGAAAGCACTTGTTTCTGACAGAACTTGTTATAGAATAGGATATATTTATTAATTATAGTATATAGAGGAATTAGCACCCCAAACCTACAGAACTGAACTCAAGGAGAAAACATGCATATGTGCATGAATGCATATATATATATATATATATATATATGTGTATAGATACATAAAATATAAAAGGTAACTGACTTGTTCATTAAGCTTTTTGATGATCTTCTTCCTTTAGACTAAGGATTTACCATGTTTTTACAGGATTTGCAATTTGTGTATCACTGCCTTATTTTGAATCCTTTGGCACATACTCCATCAAGCTACCATTTCCATTCACCTTCTCAATCTACTTCCCCTATGTTCTGAAAATGTACCTGCTAGTGCTCTTTGCAGGTAAGTATCTCATGTTCCAGAAAGCTGGGTCTAAACACAACTGGGATGCCTATGGCAAACAAAAAATCAAATCTGTACTGGGCCTTTCACAAACTCTAACTCTCTCTGCTACATCTCCTGCAGACCACTGCAGGAAAGTGCATCACTACCTGTTTTAATTTCCAGTATCTTTCAAATACAAATAGTTAAATTTGAAAGAAACCCCATGTGTATAGTGCAAAAAAACAAAAACCTATAAAAGTTTTTTCAGTGATACTTGCCTTACAGCTACTCAGTGAAATTTGCTTTTTTGTTTGCTTTTTTTAAAAAAAATCCTATTTGATCATACTCTGGTTCTGTGTAACTCTTCCTTACTCACAGCTCCTAGCTGGCATGACATGTGGTATCTAAATTAGGACATTTACAGCGTGATTATTTAAAGGGATGAAAAAAACGAGACCACTCCAAAACCTGCATGTAAACAGATCCCTTCTCCTTCTCATCAAAATACTTTGGAAAAGTTTCAATGGAATTTAGCTGCATTACACAGAAGTCTTTGATTGGTCATTGGCTTTAAAGTGAATTTGAAGGATCTCATCTTTATGATGTAGTGTTCTGTTTCTAAGTATATGGAAGGAACTGTGCAAGGTTGCCAGATGAAGGCGCTTACAGTTCCTTCTAAATTAACTGAAGGCAGTTTGAATTCTACTCCTTTGTTTTTACATTGTTTTGTGTTTTGATTCAGGTATGTGCTTTATCATCTGGAACCTCTTCTCTGAGAGAACAGCACACCTAGGGACAGGCAACATCAAAAATAAAAGAAACTAAATTAATATTTTGTTTGGAGGGACAAAATATATTACTAGGGGATTGCTGTACATCATAGTTAAAAACAAACTGGACGAAGATTTCTCAATGCAAAACTCCTTTGTATGAATGTTATCTGGCTGTGTAGAATTTTCAGAAAAGGCAGATCTCTTGAGTGCACCTCAAAAAAAAGAGCAGGTTTTGAAAAAATGTGAATGTTTTGACTTCAAGTGGCCAGAGTTTTTAAAATTATTTTTTTCTAACATATGTTATAGAATTCTGAAAAAGTTGAAAAGTGCTGCAACTCATAGCTACACCCTTACTGCAGTGTTAATTCTTATTTCATTAGCTACACATATTCTGTGTCCACAATATCATTTACCTGTAAGATTACTTTATACTAGGCGAACATATATGTACCTCACATATAAATGTTAAATTAGCTGGAATTGAAATTTATCAAGGAGCAGAAGTCAGACCCTTTGCAACCTAGAGACCAACACACTGATTAACCCAGGCACTGACTAAGGATCCTTCACATTCAGGCCCCATCCTTCAGTTATCAAAGAAGGTTCCAGACAAGGCAGCTAAATCAGAAAGGCAAGTGTTAAGGTACTCATCTACTACATATTCAAGGGAATGTTTAAGGGTCAGAAATAAACACTTACAATCATGTGTTTGGCATGTCACTCTCTTCCCCCACAATGATATTCTTCTATGCTGAACAGTAGACAGATACTTGAAAAAGAAGTGAGATGTAGTCAGGTCAAATATGCTGTTCCTAAAAGGGAACTGAATGACTATCAAAAGCCATGTGTAAAATTCTAGGCATTTTACTCAATTATATTGCTCCTCATACTTCTCTAGGATAATCTGTGAAAATACAACTAGATCATAGGCTTTTCAAAGGTTGGGAGTGAGGAATATACACAGCAACCCAGTGGATTTTACAGGCAAAAATAGCCAAGTAATTCCTTAGAGGCTGGCAGGAGCTTTTTAGATGTTTCACCTGTATTGATTACCATTACATTTCAATTCAAGCGTGTGGGGGAGAAAAGTAAGACTTTCTTTTTTTCCTTTAGCTGACTGAAAACTGTGGGAAGGGAGCCTAGATAATAGGAGTAGGAGAGAAGGTAATATTTAAAGGGAAACTAAACACTGTTACAATAATGAAGAGGCTTTTGCCTGTATGACTTTTCAAATGGTGCAGCCTAAGAGGTTATATAAGGAAACACTGAAGCTAAATTAATTTGTTATGACAGGCTCTAATTTTTATTTAATACATGTGGCAGACAACGTGTGCAGACTATTTTGACCACTGAGTATTTGCAGACCATATGCAACAAGATCATGCATAGAATAATATAGTGTCAACCCTGCTTCATTTTTTTTAAAACCACTGCAGACAGAAATTTAGAACTGAGTAGAGAAACAGGAGTGCTTGCACTTTGGGTTTCTGTCTGACTCAAACTGATTCAACTGTGAACACTGTGAAGAAACATACAGAGCCACTGAATAAGATGACAGTTTTGAGGACAGCCAGAGTAAGTCCACATTATACCACTATATAACTTGCTAAAGTTGAGTCATGAACATTTTTTCCTTGAAAATTCAATCCAACATGCCAGACACAGTTGGTTCCAGCCAGTTCCAAAACTGAGTCACTGCAGGACACTGCTGAGCCAAACAGCAAAGATGATGGCATGGCATCTTCTCTGAAAACTCAAAAAAAGGTGCAGCAGCTGCAGGAAAGAAAAGTAAGAAAAATGGAAGAGAAACAGCTCTGTAGACACCAAGGTCAATGGAGAAGGAGAGGAAGAGCTACTCTAGGTACTGCAGCAGATTCCCCTGCATGCCATGAAGAAGACCATGGTGGATTAGGTTATCCTGCAACCCATGGAGAAACACACCAGACAAGATATCCACATGACAGCCAGTGGAAGACTCCAGACTGGAGCAGGTGGCTGTGCCCTGAGGGAAGCTGCAGCCCATGGAGAGCCCACACAAGCAAAGCAGGAACTGTGGCCCATTAGGGGCCACACTGAGGCAGCTTTTTCCTGATGGACTGTACCCCATGGAAAGGACCTATGCTAGAGCAGTGCTTGAAGAGCTGCAGCTTGTGAGAAGAAATCATTCAGGACTGTATCCCATGGGAGGGACCCCATGCTGGAGCAGAGCAACAATGTGAAGACAAACAACCAGCAGAGATCAAGGTTTATTACCTAAATGCAACCCCCACACCCACCTTGTACTGCTTGGGGAAGGAGGAGGTCGAAAATGCAGGAATGAAGGAGTAAAGTGAGCCTAGGAAGAAGGGAGGTGTGGGAGAAGGTAATTTTAGTTTTGCCTTTTTTCTTTCCATCCTACTCTATTTTTAATTGGCAATAAATTTTTCTTCCACAAGTTGAATCTGTTTTTGTGACAGTGAATAGTAAATGATCACTCTGTCTTTATCTTGACCTATCAACTTTCTCATCATATTTTCTCCCTGTCCTGTTGAGGAGATGGGGCTGCACAGACATCTGGAAGCCAGCTGAGGTCAAACCTATCACAGATTAAGCCATGTTTATTGTTTTATGTTAAAAAAATGTTATGTCTTGAGCCTTACAGCTGGGCAGAAGGATGGAATAGGAAAAGGATTCTTTAAAATTCACTATTGAGAGAACCCCTAGACATAAACTGCATGAAAAAGACATCAAGCTCATGACAGAAGACTTCTCCACCTCCCTCTGGTACAGAGGTAACTTGGAGCAGGCAGTTGGGAGACTGCAGTCAGCCCTCCATGTGTGACCACAAAAGGCCACTGTAACTTCAGCTCCAGTGCCTAAGTCCCTGGAAAAGCTCAGACCTGGGCAGGCAAAAAGATGCTTAAGACAATGACTTTTATGACACTGAGTTGTACTTCAATGATTATAGCCTGTTTAGAAAGGATGGGATCCAACTGGATAAAAAGGGCAAGAGAAGCTCTGTCAGCAGACTGGCCAATTTGTTGAGATGGGCTTTAAACTGAATCACTTGGCTGGGGTCCAGAGTGGCAATGCTCATGCCATTGCTTCCTCCCGGGGAGTGGGCCATGCCAACCAGGGCAAACTTGGCTGCCTCAAGATGAGAGTCCTAGGGCTAACCACATCAGGGGTGTGTATGGCTATGGGGAATCCTCTTAGACCATTCCTAGGGAACCTGGATGCTCGACTGAAGCTCCCTGAAGTGCCTGTCCACAAATGCACAGGGAATAAACAAGAACTGGAAATCTATGTGTGGTCACAGAGCCATGATCTCACTTCAATTTCAGAGGCATGGTGGGATAGCTTACCACTGGAACGTTGTTGTGGATTCCTGTGTACAGTTTAGAAAGGACAGGTCAGTGAGGTGAGGTGATGGAGCTGGTCTTTACATGAGAGAGCAGCAAGCTCTGCCCAGGGATAGACAAGGAGCTGAGAGCTTACGGGTAAAAATTAAGGAACAGGCTAAAATGGGTGACACTATTGTGGGTGTTTACTACAGGCCACCTGACTCGGATAAGGAAGTTGATGAGGCTTTCTATGGGCAACTGGAAGTAGCCTTGAGATCACAGCTCTGGTTCTCCTCTGAGAATTCAACAACCCTGACATTTGTTGGAGGCACAGCGTGGCTCAGCACACAGTCCAGGAAGCTCCTGCAGACACTGGAATACAATTTCTTAATGCAAGTGGTGGAGGAGCCAATGAGGAGACGTGTATTGCCCTCCAGAAGTTCCTTCCCACTCCAATAATTCTGCAATTCTATTAATTTAAATGTTTGTATCTTGAGATACCAGTAGTCCCAGATCTCTTCAAGCAGGGCTGCTCTCCAGACACCCCTCTACCTATTTAGACTAGTATCAGACACTACTCTGTACCAGATGCAGATTCCATTTTACTTTGTTAAATTTCATGCCATTAATCATAGCCAAATGCCCATCTATCCACATCTTTCTGCATGATCTCTTGTCTCTCAAGAGTTAACAGCAACTTTCAAATTTAGTATTATCAGCAAACATACTAATGGTGCATTCAAGTCCTGCCTCCTGATCACGGATAAATACATTAAACTGAACTGGCCCTCGTTTTGAATCCTGAGGAATACTGTGGATGACTGTCAGTCCCATGCACTACAACCCTTTGAGCTCTGCCCTTCTGCCAGTTCTTAAGCCAGTGCACTGTGGACCCACTCATCTCACTACTGAACAGCTTGTTCAGACACATGCTGTATGGGACAATATCTACACATGTGAACCACAGCTCCATAATCATCCTTTGAGGCTGACCTCTCTTACAAGGATCATACAATTTCTTCTCTTCGTGAGTTCCAAGACAAGTTCCAGGTTCAGCCAAAACAAAAAAAAAAAAAAAATTAAACTCATCATTTAAACTCATTACTGTGGCCAAAACAGCCACCTAAAAATCCCATATTCTCCTCTATTCACAAACAGCAAGTTGGGGATGGGGAGGAGGGGGGACATCTTTCCTAGTTTTCTCAATGAATACTTGTGACAAGAAATTATCTTCAACATACTTCTGGAATTTGCCAGACTTCTTGTCTGGTATTTCCAGTTGATGTCCTGGAAATTCTCCATAAAAACCAGGGCTACTGCTCCAGAGATTTCTCCTCATTGCCTATAGATTAAAAAAGTGCTAGCATTTAGCTGAATGAACAGCAGTAGACATCTACAATGGCATCTGCTTTGTTTTTCATCTCCCTAATTCTCACTCAGAGGCTTTCAACCAAATTATCCCTAACTGCAAAGAATGAACAGTGAAAACCGTGCCTTCCAATGCATTTCTTTGCCTTGCCTATCCCTCCTGAACAGCCTATAGCCTTGCATGCCAACACTCCAGTCATGGGACTCATTCTACAAAGTCTTACTAATCCCAATGATATCACAGCTTTGTGAGCTGGCAAATGCTCCCAGTTCATCCTGTTTATTTCTTGTATCGTGTGCATTGGTGTTCAAACATTGCAGATACTATCCTAGACTCTCAGTGCTCTCTGCAGCTCTGTAAGCATTGCAACCCTCAGGCCATGCTATGCCATTCCTTGGCTTACATATTCTACTACACATCAGTATGAATTATTTTAATTCAGATGTTTATATATTGCTCCTCAAAGCAAACATACACAGAAAGTAGGCATTATACAGCAATTCCCTTTAAAAAAGACAAAAATTACTCTGAATTAAAATGCTAATAAACATGCAAACTGACATGATTAAAGGTATAAATTAGTCTGAAACAGTATATTAGAGATGGAGCCATTAAAATGTGACATATTTGGCTTTGTTAGAGATTACTTAGAAGTACACACAAATGGAAATGTCATGAACTGAGATGCAGACTTGCTGACAAGGACTTTCAGAGAGTCGTTCTGCACATTCATCTTTAGATAGTTTTCTCAGTATAGAGTTGCATATGCAGCAGGAAACTACCACTAATTATCCAATATTTTGGAAAGGCAAACAAGTACTGCATTAATACTCCATGCACCCAATCAGTGAAGAAATGCTTAGCCTTCACACGGTACCCTTATTGGATGAGAAAATCCTAGAGTCATGGAATCATAGATCATTCTGAGTTGGAAGGGGGCCATAAGGATCATCAAAGTCCAGCTCCTGGACCTGTACAGGACAACCCAAGAATCACACCATGTGCCTGAAAGCATTATTTCAATGCTTCTTGAACTCTCTCAGGCTGTGACCACTTCCCTGGGGAGCTGTTCTAGTGCCCAACCACCCTCTGGGTGAAGAACTTTTTTCTAATATCCAACCTAAACCTCCCCTGACGCAATGTCAGGCCGTTCCCTCATGTCCTGTCACTGGTCACCACAGAGAAGAGATCAGTGCCTGCCCTTCCTCTTTACCTCATGAGGAATTTGTAAATAGTGATGAGGTCTGTCCCCTGTCTCCTCCAGAGCGAACAGACCAAGTGACCAAGAAGTCAGAGGAGAATTTCTTTGACAGAGGAAATGTTATCAGTCCTGAAAATAAGGCAATTCCTCCAATGGGTGTGCATTCTAGATACAGGAAATATAATTTCCTTCAACCTGATAAAAAAGCAACAATGCTCTTAGTAGTACTGTTTTGAAAGACACTAGGGAACAGTGCCCAATTATATTCAGTTAATTTTTGTCTACTTCAGCAAGGAGGATTGCTAAATATAAAAGCGTTTTTAATATCTGTCTTGGCAAGACAGTAAAGTGAAAAATTCTCTATTCCTTCAGAAAGTAAAATAATAAATAAGGAATATAGCAGGGGCTAATATACTTAAGATGATAAATGTGGAAAAGCATTGCTATATTGCCCTTTTCTCTAGAGGCAGAGAAGAACTCACCTTATGTGCAAAGAAGCATAAAGGAGACAAGAACAGTTACAAGAGGGAAGAAAATTGCAGCTGTCCTGGAGATGCAGATACAACAGCCATCAGGATCACTGACTCATTTCAATGGCTTTATAAAGCCATTGCAAAATTGACATGCATACCACCCCTTTTCAGAAACCCTGCTCACACTATACAGTCATCATGTGTTGTTGCTACTGGACAAGGATATTATGCTATTGCTAAAGGAAGGATTATCAGTTAAAAAACAAAATGCTCATTCTAAGTCTGTTACATTAAAACACACTTTAGTAAATACGCTATATCCAAACAAATTTTACAAGTTTGTTTTATTTTCAGCCATTCCTTCAAAGCTTCCACGAATTAAAGGAATATTCCACTCCAGCTTTTGAGGTTCCCAGATGTAACTGACTCAATTGAAACTGAATGTATGTTTCTCATTTAGATTCAGTACATTTGCAAAACAGCAACATATTGGTTAAACACAAAATATTGTTTTTCATAGGAATTTTTATGATGAAACAGAAGGGAAAAAACCCAAACTCAATTAAAAATCTTGTGATAGGAAACATCTTTGAAGTATGGACTGATTTCTTCATTGGATAAGGTACAGTGTGCAGCTACCACCCATAAGCTTTAGTCCATACTGCTTTCTTCTTGAACTCTGCAAGAGACCTCAAGGCCAGAAGTGTAACTGTGAAGACAGGGACAAATTACATTAAGTTGTGCAGTCCAAAGGAAAAGATGTGAGAGTATTCTTCCTAGTAATTTTACTAACACAGGTATAGTTTTAGTTCTCCTTTTACTGACTCTTCATTATTCTTTCACTTGTGGTGATGTGCTAGGTCCTTCCTCTGCTTTGTGGCATGTCTCCTACTGAAATCATATCACACCATCTTCTAATTAGTCTATCACCTTAGTCACACAGATCAAACAACATTGCAGAAAGTTCAAATTCAACGAGCAATAATGCAAGCCAGGATTTAGGAGGCACTGGGAACAACAGAAGCACAAAGTCTTAAGTCCTCTGTGCAATTCACTGATTGGAAATGCAACTCAATGATTCTTTAATTCAATTTGAAAGGATCATGCTTTTAGACAAAATCCAGTAACCAACCTAGTCACAGTCTAGTTATTCAGATAGAAGTTTCATGTTCTAGTATTAAAAGGAAAAAAACAATGGAAAGCTCAAGGGGAACAGTGATTTATCTCTGAGGGCATACTGAGAATATATGATGAATATCAGAACATTTTGATATACACAGGAGGTTCTCCAACAGCTTTTAGCATTGCTTCTGGTGCAGATTAGCAGACATTTAGGAATTTACCAAAGAGTGACTAAAGACTGCAGACATCAAAACAAGGGTAATTATCCTAAAAATGCAAATAACTTAAAACTGGATTTCAAGAAGCCTTGTTTACGTCCAACAAATCAGATGGTCCAAAGGAAGTGCATTATGTTCATGGAAAGAAGCACAAATGCACTTACTTCACTTGAGAATATTTGTACTGTCCTCTTAAAATGACTTGATAAGACCCTGCATATGTAAGTAAGCAACGGGATGCATGCTAGGGCTACAGCTCCCACCACAATTCAACATATTGTCTACTTTCCATCTTTCTTTTCCTATATCTTTTCAGCAACCCTCATTTCTCTTTCCTTTTTTCTCAGACTCTTCTACTAGGCTGCCCTAGTTCACCTCCTATCCCTTCCACACAGTGCAGTTTTTACTTCCACCTAAGTTATGTGATTTGTATTCCAGTACTGGAGCATTTCCCAGTAGTATGTTGCATCTTAATTTAAGGGTAACTTCAAAAACAACAGACAGATCTATCAATTAAATGACCTGATGCACTAGAGGTACCTCTAGGTCCTTTGGACCCCAAGTGCTACATCATAAGCATAAGCAGATGAGACAGCAAATGTAAGGTGTTACATACAAGAATGTCAGCTTACCTGTGACAATTACCTCAAAGACAAAATCTCACTCCTTATAACAACTGCATTTTGATTTGTACTGACAGTTACGGAAAAATAAGGACCCAATTAAAAATATATTACCTTTTAGCAGGTCCATGGAAGATTTTGATAATGCTTCCTTAGGACATTCCATCATATTGATCAGCCAGTCAAGAAACTGAAGATTGAAATATATAAAAAAAAAAAGTCTGAATTAAAAGAGCCTCTGTATCAGAACATAACAATTATTTTCAGTTTGACAGACATTTGATTTCTGCTAAATTCAGTTACCTAATCAGAGAGAGAGGCCAATGAAGCTTCTGTCCAAAGTAAACAAAACACCCTGGAGTACATGTCCCTGTCAATGCAATTCTTCCCATAGCTGAATCTGAAACTCCCTTTGTTCCTTCTCATTATCTCAGCAATAATTCTTTGTAAGAAAAAGGCACACTAAATAGCTTCCCTCCATCTTGTCTGTTCATACCTTTAACCTATTTATATAATTCTTTCTTATCAGTCTTGTGTCCAAATGTTTTACTGCAAATCCTTCAGAACTCTCATTGCCTTTGTTCCTCTTTTGACCTCTCTCATTTTTTGTTATTTTTTTATTGGCAGTGCAGGGTGCCTGGATGACAATATGGTATTTAAACTCAAAAGGATGATTTTCAGGGCAAGGCCTCACATTCTTCCCTAAAACCTAATTAGGCTCTTGCATACTAACAGCTCACCCCTGCATTCCTCCCACATTCTGAATTCTGACTTCAGTGGTAACTTTCAGCACACAAGCATACTCAGAGAAACCAGTCCTCAACAGATTCCAGTTTACACAAAACAGCTAACTATTAATCTACAGATGAGTACAGTACTTCCACATACAGCAACTGCATGCATTGCACATTAGGTTTACCAAATTAGGCACAATTTTCCACATTTACTTTCAACTCATACTTCAAAATAAATGATACACACTGCAAACTTCACAGAAAATTTTTTGATTACTCTGAATTTACAGTGTGGTGTGTCCAACTGCAGAAGATCCTTCTTTCAGCGTTTAAAACAATGACTTGCTACCAGCAGCTCCCAACTCTCTTCTCCCTTATTTCCTTAAGAGTTTGATACCCAGCTTTGGAATTTTATATTATTTTTGCAACTCTCAAATATTACTTGAGAAACTACTTTCTTATCTGATTAAAAATCAAGTGAGATCACAATTGAGATGCAATAAAATGTAGAGGAAATAACTGCTCTATCTACGATCCAAGGTGACTACTAAAAATGTGGCGTTTTCTCATGTAAAGTGCTTACCACTACATGCAATTGTACCTTCTGTGTTTGTTCTTTCCATGGTTCTTTAGCCAGCAAAAGGGAAAGGCTACTTGGAAGGAGAGTGAGAGCCTCTTGCACAGCAAACTTGTCAGTGGGGTGCTTGCCAATGTGTTCCTCAGGTAATTCTGGTGATACCATCCGGTGTTTCCACAATGACCAGTCAGCAGTGAGGCCAAGCAGTAACGGTGCACCATGATCAGCCCAGGCCAACACAGAAGCTGCAAACAGCCACATGAGGAAATCGATGCACTAAACAGGAAAAAGGCAAAACCACATGTTATTAAATTAATAATGCAGAAGGAGAAAAAAAATTACAACCCCACCAAAACAAACAAACAAACAAACAAACAAACAAACAAACAAACATACAAACAAACACTCTAAAAAAGAAACCAACTAAAAACCCAAGACCAAAACCCAGATGGTGATTTGCTCTTAAAAACAGTAATCTAAAAATTCAGGTAAAATTCAAAATGCAAGAACTAAAATGTTCTTAATATCCTTATATGCTTTGAAGAGCATAAGCTTCTTTCTAAATTCAAACTAAAATAAATTGTCTACAGAAAGAAAAGTAAAAATCACACTCTTCTAAAATCATCTTTTAGATTAAAGCTGATCCACAATTCACTTAAAATGGTGAAATAACTTTTTCACAGCAGCCTGACTGCTGAGGGAAATCAGAGATGGTCATCCTTGTGGTGCTATAAATGGTTGAGAAATATTGCAGCAATGTAATGAATGCCTTCCTCATGTAAGTAGAAGCTTATTTTATGTCTCAAACAGCAGACTTAAACAGCTGAATATTATTTCTCTAAAACTCTCCAAGCCCTCCCAGAACAAGAAGCTACACAATTCTGACCTGCCTAGTTCTACTAGTGAATTCAATATTTTCCTTCAATTGTTCTAAATTCAGTAAATTTGAAGTAATTATTTCCTTTAGTTGCCTTTAGGTTCTATCATAACTTAAATGTAAAGGTTATTTTAAAGTAAGAGTTTTAAATACACATTAATTCACAAAAATTGTGACTATTTTCTCTGTGGTGGTAAGATCAATCTTCTAAAATACAGAAGCATGGGGAATAATACTTATTACTGAGGAAAAATTTAGACTATAGTAGAACCCCCTTCTTGCTCCAAATAATTTTCATAGCATTACCTCTTTCAGATCAACATTTTGTAAGGGTATTGATTTGTATGCTACATTTCTGATGTAGCCCATCAGGTCTAACAGCCAGTCCATTCTTTTCAGAACTCCTAGAAAAAAGAATAGGAACACTTACTCATGCCAAACACTAGAATGCACTGCTTTTCATTAAAAAGCAAGCACAAGAAAATCACCATAGCAAGAAAGTACCAACTGTAGAAGTACACAGATCATCAACACCACTATCACATTTGATTAATTCCGCCACTGACAGAAAACATACAGGCCCTTAAATAGTACAGAAACTCTGCTTGTAGTGCAGGCAACACACTGAACACACAGAAAAAGTAAGTCTGAGTGAGAATTATTTGACATAATAGCAATCTGCATGATCCATGAATCAATGATATGGCTGCTACAGAATCCTAAAGCCTCATTCAATGTACAAAGTACTGTGAAAAAGGTCCTTCAGTGTTGAGAGGGTCAGTAAAATACAGTCAAGGCATGCAAATAAAATCAGCCCTCAATTTATCTCAAGGATGGAAGACATTTTATTGGTTCAGGTTCTGCTATCCATAATCTGTTCTATCTCCTATAAACTAATAACCATGCTCACCACCAAGACCAAATTACATCATACGTTATTATGTCCACATAATCTTTACAAGTGCCCCCTTTCATGCTCTCTGCTCTTTTACCCGAAGAATCCTCACTTCATTCAATTAAAGCTCACTACTCTTTGAAGTTCTTCAAACACAGCTGGCAACTAAGGCATCTGGCAATATAATGCTTTGAAGTTGTTCAGTGAACACAGGCAGACAAAAACCTTTCTGCCATGAAAATGAGACCTCATTCTTGTGTCTTTCTGTTCTTGTTTCTTCCTTCTTTATCTTCCTGTGTGATTCTCCTACTTCTCTTGCATCAGCCCTTATGCTTTTCAGACCCACAGCTGAGCCATCCCAAATCATTAACCCACCAGATGACTATCTGGTATAGTTTTGAAGAGGCAGAAAGGGAAATTTATTTCCTGTGTTAAATCAGTGCAAAGAGTTCAGGAAAGTAAGTTATCTCCCTAGTTCAGCCAGTCTCATGGGAACATCCCCCCACCTTCTGTGTCACATACCAGTAAATCAGATTTTAGGTCAGAAGGTTAGCAGAGTTGCACTATTAAGAGGTCTCTGATATACTATGTACATCTGTAACACTACCCTAAAAAGAGTGGGAGACACAGATCTAGTTAAGACTCTGGTCTGTAAACTACACTGATGAGACAAATGACTTATAGCTGGACCACAGAAAAAGAAGTAACTGGAGGAAAACATAAAAGCAAAGTTTTATTCAAGTATTTGAATAGTACAAGATTTCTGAAGACAGCAGTTTCTAATATGGAAAAATTTGGAAACACTTTGATGAAACCATCTCAAAATTATTTTAAAAGAATCAGTGTAGATTCATAAATACCTGTTAACTGCTAATTTACCTGTTAATTGTTGATTTTTCCTTAAGCCTAATCTTACCTGTATTTTCATGCCTCACAATACGAGCATGATAGAAACTATGCAAGAACATCCATAAAATATTTTCTTTCTGTTGATATCCTGCCACAATATCAAGCATGGCACTCAAGTTTGTCAGAGGCAATCTCCCTTGAGAAACTAAATACACTTTCATGAACGTGGCCTTCTCTATATTGTTCTGCAAATGCAATAAAAAACATGTTACATTGAAAGATACATTTCTTGTGGGAACAGTAAATTTTGAATTCCTCTTTATAAAAATATAAGAAACTCTTTGAATAACTAGTAGTTTCCATTCTCCTCAAGACACATTATTAAACAGAAGACTGTACATATTACTTGAACTTTACACTGTTTGAAACAGTCCAGCAAAATGTAACTCAGTACAGCTTGTTTTCATACTGCTTTAAATTTTACATTCCCCTTCCAAATGGAATGAACCAGCTTAATAGTTCTGGACACTTAAATCTTCTTGCAAGACAGATATACTGTAGTGACAAAAAGGTTTTCTTAAATGATGTTTCCAATGTGAAAAAAAAAAACTGAACAATATAAGGAAATGACAGTTCAGCTTCCAAAACCTATTTGAATGCTTAATGCTCTAGAGAATCGGACAGCAAACAGAACAGGGGGCTTTACGTCACATATGCTTGTTTTTAAATCTTGATCTGAAAGCATCAAGTTCTTCCACGCAGGACATTTCCTTAGCATTTCAGCTGCTAAGAATTCCACTGCTAATTGATTCCACTGGTGAACTACAAGATGAAAGCTTTTTTATTCCATTATCATCCTCAGTCATCTTGTCCACCAGGAAACATTCTGAGTGAATGTAAATATAGAACATGAAGCCAAGAATGAAAGGTTTTTCAGTCAATTATTTCACATTTTTAACAGAAGCACAGATCCACCAGTTCAAGGACAGCTAGTCACCAGGATGCATTTACAGTCCAATTTCAAGCAGGTGCGTGTATTAACCAGAGGACTGCAATCTGCTGTTTGCATCATTGGTCTGAGATTTAGAAGATATAACACCACTCTGGTTCGTATCTGTGATGGGTTTAGTGCTGGCCAAATTGCCAATGCATCCACTAGAATTATATTTACTCATTTCTAGTCAGGCTCACATCAGCTTCCACCGAAGTAAAATTCTGTGATTCCCCTGTCACGCCTGCAACAGAAACAGACCCTGCCCCCATGTTTTGATAGGATTAATGTTCAAAACCAGCACAATACCATTCCTGTTCTGCTAATAGAAGTAATTCCCAGAATCACAGAATCAGTTAGGTTGGAAAAGACATATGAGATTATCAAGTCCAACATATGGTATGTTGGATGTCAACTGGATCTGGCACTGACTGCCACATCCAGTCTTTCCTTAAATACCTCCAGCAACAATGTCCCCACCATCTCCCTGGTGTGACATTCTCATGCTAAGGTCTAATCATGTTTTCTGTGAAAAAATGCTTCCTAATGTCCAGCCTAAACCTATCCTGGCACAGGTTAAGACTGTGTCTTCTCATCCTGTCTGGGACTGGTTGCCTGAGAGAAGAGGCCAACCCCTACCTGACCAAGTTAGTTAAGACTCTCTGGTTCAAACCTCCCAGGTGTAATCATGAGTATTTCAGTTACTTTGAGAAAGTTTGGGATATGAATTCTTCTCACGTATCTCTACTTCCTGCAGATTAGATCCAGGACACTCTTACCTACATGTCAGATAAAACAATTAAATGCTCCCAATGAACTAAAATAGTCTGGTGACAACAAAAATGACAAGGTGGCTTGTTTCACATGATCTGGTGATAAAAGCAGAATTAAAACACAGTTACCTTGGAGATCTGGACAATGCGATTGATCTCTGAATCGGCCATTTCCGAAATACATCTTGCTACATCGATATACATCTCCAGTTCACCTCTCTGTAAGCAGAAAAATAAATGCATGCCTAAATGCCTGTTTCTGGCTTTCTTCATTATCAAAATTGATGAGTTTAGAAACTTGTTAATGATGAATAATTAATCTATCCTCTAGCTTCACTTAACTTAATCTATTTTAGAAATTCTTTATTTGCTGGGGAATTCAATGTACATCAATCTACAAGAATAATGGTATTTGAATACTTTCAAAGAGTTTATTTTATTTTAATGGCAAAGTGCCATTCTTTGGATGTATCTTCTGTAGCTAAATAGTTTCTTTAAATCACTGTGAGAAGCTGAATTTTCTGTGGGAAAAAGCCTTCTCACTGTTCACTTCTTCTCTTTCAGTAACATTTATTTCAGTACTAATACTGTATTTTTCCCTTACTGAATCGTTTGAGGGAGGAGTGCACATTAGACTGGTTTCACAATGTCACATTTGAAAATAACCAAAAGTAACTTACATTGAAATTATGCTGCTATTTCAACTATTATCATTAAAAATTGTACATCTAATTCATGTCTTGAATCTGATCCATCAGTGTGAAAAGATGTGACTTCCAATCATTAAAAAAACCACCTAACTATAGTTAGTTAGTTCACACATCTCATACATACTCCTTACCTGAACCTCATTTGGAAGAAGCTCATATATTTTCTCCACAGCCTGACACAAAATGCTCCAGCAAAACTGGGCAGGATTGGGAAGTTTCATTGCCTGGAGGAGCCCCTGTAGAACACACTGGCAAGCTTCTGGGCTTTTTCTGTGATTCCTCATTTCAAATTGTTGTATCAGAAGCACTTTGGTAAAAGACTGTAGTTTGTCTTCTGCAACATGTTGCATCCACAGGGACAGGGACATGAACAGGTATTTCTGAGTTTTCATCTGGAAAGGAAAAATTTTTGCTCAGTTTCAAAATCTAGCTGTTCACTGACCTTGAACTATTGTTGGATAAAATTATAAGAGGAGTGGCCTTATAAAAGCTTATAAAATATTAAAAAATATTTATCCATTCTTTTCTTCTTCCCTTTTTTGATGAATTTTTGAATTAAAAACAGTTCAAACATGTCGATATTCGGTTTTCATTAAAAACTGAAGAACTTACCTTCAATGAACCCTAGACATCACATGTCCATACAGACAGAGCAATTTTATTACATGGTGCCCACTGCATTTCTACTCAAAGCATACAGAATGTCCAGGCAGTCAAGGACAGAAGTATGATAACCACAGAACCATTAATGCTGCTAGCTAGTGGAGAAGGATGAATAACCTCTATGAAATGCAGAGATTACATACTCTGTGGTTCACCTTATTTTGTGACCTCAAATTCCCAGTGCAACTGGAAAAGTGGTAGTCAGAAATAAAATCTTTTTTTGGTACCTTACCAATTACATTCCTTAGAACTGACAGCAAATGTTTGCATATCTGACTAAAGAATTAAAACAAAAAACACTCCTTGAAGACTTCACAGAAACAAACAATTTTCTGAGAATTGTCACGAATCTGCTCCTGAACTTGTGTAAGATGACAGAAATTTGCAGGCAAGTGTTCTGTGGGATTCAGGGAGTTTTACATATTGTACTATGGAATCCACACTTTAATTCCAGAAGAAAAGAACAGCAGTGAAGGATAAGACCAAATCTGAATATACTGTAGGTTAATCTGTTGGGTATGTACAAAAGTAAGGCAAGGTTTTCAAGGCACAGCTTTTTTTACTAGTTAGATCAAGAGACTTTGCTAGAAAAAGCAGGTAAGCTTTTGGACAGATTAGGGTAGACCTTTTTTTTAAGGCTATCAGCTGGTACAATAATATACTTTTTCTCCCTACATGCCATGATTGATGTCTCCAGGTTATCAGCACTACACCATGAAACGAGAGAGAGTAAAAAGGTCTTAAGCAGTAAAGTAAAATCAGTGTAGCAGGTCTTAAGTCTGCCTTGAATTTCAAGGCCCCAGAATTAACCTTTCTCTCACTACAAATACTCACTAAACGGTATTTCTGAAGAATTCTGAACCCAGTAATCCTTTTCTGGTGAGACAGCCTAAACATTGTCACTGAGGAATTTTATATGAAAGAGGTGCTGAGCTCCCACAAGTTTTCTGACTTACGTACACTGAGACTGTAGACAAGGGGAGGTGCCACCCACATCCCTAAAAGCATTGCTGCATTTTGAGATGACTGGGCCTGCGTCACAGCCAGTTCAAGGCAGAGATGTTTTACCTCATGACCTAAAACACAAGAAAACAAACTAAGTTACAAAGAAATTATTTTCCCTTTAAATTTGTTCTCAAATCATAAAATAATTGTTCTACTAGAGCACTACATTACAACTTATTTTTCCCAAAATCCTACTTAAAGCTTTTAACATAGACATGTTAGAAGACTCCTCTTTCCACTCATGTACTTTCAGCATGAAATATCAGCATTTGTTCAAGTTATTTCAATTCACTCAGGAACAAAAATGTTAAGAATGTTAAGAAAAGCAAAAATTAAAAAAAAGCCCCTCCTTGCCAAATAAAGTTAAGATTTAATCCACAGAAGGAAAAATGAGTCAATATTCTTGGACTGCAATGCTGTCTGAAATCTAAAACCAGCCACAAAACACATGTACTGTTTCCTCTTCAAATTCCCTGATTTACAAAATTAAGACTCCTAAGTGAAAAGCAGGAATAAAAAAAACCTCCAGATATTTAATAAGTTTAAGCTCTTCATAAGAACTGCAAACCTCCATACAGAAAATTGTTTCCATTGTTTTGAAAATTATCACCCAGTGTAATTTAGTAGAAAGTGTATTTCAAACTAGTAATAGCCAGATAAACTACCAAACAGTTCAAATATGTGGAAAAATTGCATGCAGGCTCTGACATGGGCATTAGACCACACATTTAGCATGTACTGAAAACAGGATGCAATTAGTTAAGTTTTATGACAGGCTCTTATGCAAATAGTTCAAATGAAATATTCAGGCCACTTTCACTAATGTTTTAGGGAACTTCTCAGCTCTGATCTTCTTCAGTTTTTCTTCAGTTAGTGTCCACATGGTGATGACAAATATATACTTGCAAACACTAAAAAGTCAGTTTTGAAAGCATAATAAAACTAACCACTGCATTAACTTCAAGTCCTGAAGAGGGCTCCAAAGTTTGTGAAAGCTGCATTAGTAAATAGCTCTTGTGACAAATACAAGTTTTAATAGAAAACTACTGCTCTTACCAAAGTCCAGCCTCATCAAAGGAGAAAGAATGGATGCCCAGTTTACAGGTGGATACTGATGGCTTTCTCCAACTAATGCAATGGGTGCCAGTGCTACTTTCACCAGCTCAGCTGGGACAGATTCAGGGCCTAGAATAGAAGATTCAGTCTTAATTTTATACACACGTATTTGGATGAAAAGCTCAGCAAAAAAAATGTGAACACTGCACTGTAGTTCGAGCTGTAGTAATGAAAACTGTTACAAAATACTAATCACTTCCTTTTGCAACTGAGAATTAACCATTTAATTTATAATGAACAGTTACAGTTTTAATCTCCTGTAAAAATGGCTTTTTGCTACTAATAAATAGAAACTTTCTGATCCCTTGTTCTTGAGTCAATTTACAAGTTAATTACAGATATTCCTCATCTAGTAAGGTATTATTTTTGCATTTCTTACAGGGAGAACACCAAAGTTTTCTGACACTGCTTTCTTTCCTCATCTTGCAAATGCAGGCCAAAAGAACAGTCAGATAGGTGCTAACCTTTGCTAGATACTGTATTATGTCAACATAAGTTAACACAGTCCTCCTGGAATCAAAACATGGGCATTTTAACCTCCATTTAAAGCAAAGCTTGCTTCATAGAAGAGCAGTGAGCTCCCATAGCTCCACACAGTATGTAGTAATGTAGTACATACTCGTAGTATATAGCATGTAATAATCTTCTCTATCTTCCTTAAGACTATTCCAAAACATCTCTCTTTTACCAGGCTTCCTCATGTAAGACCATACTTTCTTCAGGCTTCTTTGCATCTGCCACAGCAGTAATCTGTTCAATACCACTCTGTTACAGAGAATCTTAACCAAAAATCACTGAAATAAGGGACAGCAAAAAGTCGGTCAGATGACGGAATATTAACTGAGCATACAGGCTAACACTTAAAATGATGTGACTTTCCTTCTCACTGGGAAGAAACATCATCTCACCAGCAGAGAGGGAAGGGAAAAGGATTTTAAAAGTCAAAAATTAGGTGGAGAAAACTGAAGTCCTAACTACACATTATTACCTTATCTTTCTGACTGTAATTACATTTCTATTTTAAATATCTTGCATTAGTGAAATTCAAATTTGTACTCAGAAAAGATCTCTTAGCAAATAAAAGCAAGTGTTTAAGGTCACCATTTATAGCTGTATCAAATTTCCCAGAGAAATACTGTAGTTTGAACCTTACCTTTCTTTCCACTTTCAATGGCAAAGTCAATGGCTGCTCTGATAAAGCTGTTTACAGGTAAGTAGCTAAAATCTGGAGGAACTGTGAAGGTAAAAAGACTGTTATATTCTAAAACATCACCAGCAAAAATTATAACCTTCTGCTCCCATGTAAATTTAAAGGCCAAATTGAGCTATGCTTGAGCTAACTCATTCTGTAGGTATTTAGACCACAGGATTGATAGATGTATTGGCCTTTTCACCTTTAAGGCAAGCTAAACATTTCTGGTGGTGAGAAGTGCCAGATCTGAAAAAACAAATTCACAGGTCAACTGAAAAGCCAGGGATAAGAACTTCCTTAAAATATATTGGGCACTGCAAGTTTGGCTTTGAAAGGGAGCGCTTCAAAATTTTAGGAAGTTTAATGCAGCAGAGACATTCCATATCTATCTAATCTTAGGCATGTATGCATGCAGGCATACATAAAAGCAGAAACTTTGAGAGACTTTTCTCTGTGATGTTCATCTACATTTTTTATTTTTGGTTCCCAGTTACTTCACACCAAAGTGAACAGCTTCATCTTCATTAGTTTGTGCTTGTTACTGGTATTTCATTAATGATTAATTATCCAGCCTTTATTTTACCAATGGATATTGAAACAATATTTGAAATTAGTGATATATCAGCTTCCCTGAAAGGGCACAGAATGCTAGTTTTTTTTAATTTCAGCTAACCATGGAATACCTGTTCTAGAAAAATAGTTTAAAAAAGTCAGCTTGGTCTTGTTATAGACCAGCTTTTAAGTATTGATTTTTTTAGACAATGGAACTGCTAAAACAAAATAGTAGATTAATCACTTCTAAAAGGCACAGAGTAGATGTCAAATACACATGCCATAGGATCTGTGACACCTGTTTACAGTTTATCCTATAAAAAAATAAAGAAGCAATATACAAGTTTCACTAGAACAATTTAGTACCTTACTTTCACACTGCAACTAAAAGCAGATGTGGGAGGATCCTATTCAGCACACTGATTCCTGCTTCATGTTCCAATCTTAAGGCACACAGGACTATGAGCTCTCTGATTTAAAGGCTGTTATATCACATATCAAAGGGCTGCAATGTCTAACTTGTATTATCTAATGTGTCTTTCACTGTCCTTATAGTGATGTGCTATTTTGACATGTTCTTTATGAAGCAGTAATAAAGCATCATACCAGATGCCCTGTTCTGGGTAGAAGACAAACAGGACATGTGAAGACGTCCCAGAAGTCTCACTGCATTTGTCTGAAGACCAATCTGCTCTGAGAAACTAATTATCTGTTGAGACAATAAACCACTAGTTAGAAAAAATTTCCTACACTGCCTTATTCAAGCTGGACACAAACTTTACACAGTTTCTTTCCAACAGACTTGGCTTGGTTGTGCAAGGTGTGAAGGTATGCTAGTGCATTATCCAAAGGAGGAAACCATTACCTGTGTAAGGGTTCTGATCACTTCATTCAGCTTACTTTGAAACTGTGAGGATTGAATGCTCTCAGATTTCAGCTGCAAGAGAAAAAAGAAAAAAAGATTAATTTTTAAGAGGTAAAAAAAAGAACAGAGAAAAAATTCTGGAAACAGATTACATTTGCACCCATGCCTTTCTCTGGGGAGTGGGAGAGAGAAAAGGCGAAAGCTATATGGCTGTAAATTTTATTCAGTGGCATTGCATATGGGCCATATGATGGCAAAATTGAATAAGCCCCATTTTATAAGCAGCAATTCAATATTGCTTGTTTCGTACCCAGCATGAATTATTGCAAAATTGTGATGTCCTTGTTTACAGCCATTGCTGTAGGAACGGGGAAGATGCACCCCATATCGCCTTCTAGTCAAATTTCTCCATGAGATTAAGGTTACATTTGCTTGCATATTCTCACCTGTATCATGCCTCCTTCAGAGCCCACCAGTGCAACCAGCCCACTGACAGCAGCCAGACGCTCCATTGTTGGAGAACCCTAGAAGTGTAAATCAGGACCAGCGAGTCAATGTGAAGACAAAACGCTATTATAGGACAAAATGCTTGTTTCTTCCAACTTAGAAACTCTAACTACTATCACTAGTACACCTCTAATCCCGACAGCCTTTTCAGATCAGACTCCAGCATGATAGACAATACTAATCCCTTTCTTGATGAATCAAAGCTTTATATGGAGCTTCTCCTCACTCCTCTAAATCTGAAAGCATCATGGATTGACAAATCACTTTTGTCCCTAGCACTGTCTATATTCCTCAAAATGTACCAGTGCAATGCAACTCAAAACCAGTTTTGTTATTGATAATTAACTTCAGCTGCAACCTTAATGTGTAAATTTAGAGCCTGATTTGAAATACCTAACTTTTCCAGAGAAACTGAAATTATTATAATGACTAAGGAACTATAATCACCCTTCTTTTTTCTAGTTTTGACAAGCAGCACCTGATTTCACAAGACATTTTCACTTAATAACCTAGACTATTTCCTTGGGCTATGTTCCAAATTAGTGAAAATGTCCAAATTAAGACCTCATTGAGATAAGCATTTCTCATAAATTATCCAAGTAGAAAAGAAACAGGGATTTTTTTTTTCCTTTAGAAAACAGCCCAGAGTTATACTCTTGCTTCCAAATATCAATCAAACAGCATATTCAGATAGTCATAACTTTTCTTAGCATCATTCCTGCAGAAGCAAGGAAAATTATGTTCCTACTGTTTATTTTAAACTGCACACCACCCCTTCCCCATCTCCTCTCTTCCCACTTATGCAAAAAACCCCAAAACAATAAAACAAGTACAGAACCCAGAACATGCATTCAAACTCATTTACCTCTGCAAGCACAATTTTTATCCAGGCTGGCATTAGTCTGTTACTCAGGTCTTCAGCTTTCCCATGACCATAAGCTGACAATCCATGTACTATCGCACCTAAAGCCAAAGCAAAACTGTAGGTCTGTAAGGTGAAAAGAACTTATTAAAAAATAATTTTACAAAAATACATTTGTTATTGTAATATTACTTACATATTTATTATTTCCCAACAATTAGATGTAATGTCCTTGTCTAGAATACCTGATGATTCCTTACTTCATGTGACATGGGATTTTGAGACTAAATCTTTGGCACATAGAACCTTTGTTTTAGAGCTGATTTTCTGATATGAAGACAAAAAGCTCTAGCACAGGTACTTAGCTCTGACTTCCTATTTTCAGGTAAACATTCTGAACAGCTGATTAATGAAATATACTAGCAGGCTTTGATTAAAAAATGGTTGCTTCCCCCTGGCTCCTTCATTTCCTAGCAAACTTTAACCAGAAAAGAACTTGCACTAAAACATTGAGATTATTTTTGGCAATTTGAGGGACACCCTAGTACACTAGGGATGAAACACACATCTTGAGGAAGCTGTGGTTTTGATGCACAGTCTGGTGGTTAAGGGAAAGCAAAAATTCAGAACCATACAGTTGATGTATTTTCCCACCAAGAAAAAGAATTTATAAAAATATGCTATAAAAAAGAGAAAAAATGGCAGGATACAGGGACTAAAGGCATCGAACAAAACAACTGCTCTTCTAAATGCAATCAAACACATACAACTTGCTTTTATTTCACTATCTGGTAATCACATTAATGAATCAAATGGTAGTCTTAGTAATTGCATGGTATGCAAAATACCTTCAGCATTAGTTAATGATAAAAGTAGATCAATATAATTGTACTGAATTACAGTTCAGGTAAAGCAATATCCAATATTAAATAGATAAAGAGACAAAGAGAACTGAAGCAAAGCCCAAATACAGAACTATTACCTGCTGATTATTCTCTGCTAAGTTCTGTAGCTTGCTCATAGCCTTCTCAGCCTCAGCTGCTTCTATGATTCCAACACTGAAACCAGAGACACAGGAACAGGCCACAGAATAGGCAAGTACCTGGAAAAAATTTTATTCCATTATCTAGGATCTAATCAAGCTCACTGTAGCAACAGTTACATTGAACAATGTGCCAGCACGATAGAGAAGACGTAAACATTTTCAGTTTATACTTTCAGGTATTTATTCCCTCTCTGAAAGATTCTTCATTGATGTTAATAATGTTAAACACAACTAAAGCTTGGAAATACTTCTGATTTCACAGAGGTCAGTAAGCATATTCACCATGCTGTGCTCCCATCAGGACCACAAGCAGGCCCACCAGGCCAGGAAATGAGCATGCAGCGCTGTCCTTCACACACAGCCCTCAACACCAGCCTTCTGTCCTTGCAGAAGGATTCACCAGCGACATTGCTTTTCTATTCTCTTGCCTTAACCACAGAGATTAAGGAAGTGAAGTCAGAATTACCAATACAGAAAGTGTGCCAAGTGTTTAACCTCCTCTCCACCAAAGTTAAGCAGCAGAACACATGACTCTGAGGGAAGCAAAGAGCACCCACCTACTGTGCAGGAGTGACATCAATTTGACCTGTAGCAAGTAATGTGCAGATTGTACCTCTTGCTGCAGCAGGCCAAAATTACTTCTGAAGTACCAGGTTATATCCAAGTCATTTACAGCTCTGATAGAGTCTCTTGTGCATCTCATACAGTAGCATTCATCCTAGAGTGCTGCCCAAATTTTACTCATTTGTACAAATCCCTACAGAAATTTTAATTCCAAAAGGTAGGTTTTGCTTTTAATCCCAAATTTTAATTGCAAAAGGTAGGTTTTGCTTTTAATCCCAAACTGTCTCATGGTGTTAAACAGCTGCTGCCTTTCATCTCAGAAGTTGCTCAATTAAACTCAGTTTAACTTCAATAATGCACTTGAAGATGTCTGGGGACAGATAAATTATTTCATAGCTGAAAGTAATTTTAATACATGCACCATAAACTGCAAAAGGCTAAACCCCAACACATTATGTACTGCCAAAAAACAGAACTCTGTTGAAGAAGATGTTTAATAAAGAGCTTTCAGAGCACTACCAACAGGGGGAAAAGAGTAATACTATCAATCTCTATTAACTCCTGTAGGAAAAACAGAGGATTATGCAACTCAACTGCTCAGCTGCTCCAGGCTTACATAAATCATGTAAAGACAGAGTTGCTTTATCATGCAGAACACCTGCTTGCTCTGATTTTTGTTTTCTGTAGTAAGCTATTTGAATTTCATCAGTTCTCATTCTCAAGTTTTACCTCAGCAGAATTACAGGCTAAGTACTTGGACCATGTTAAAACTTACAGGACATATCCTGGGAAAAAACTCCCTGAAATGCAGGGCCCAGTTTAAGTGTCCAAAACATAAAGAGAATAGTAAATAGTGCCACAGCACAACTACAACATTCACATTAGCTGGTGACACCAAATTTCAAAGAAGTATATAGAGGGCATATTGAAGGAGGAAGCATTAGCATTTAAGTTCTCTCTGAGAGTAACTTGTTGTCTGCTTTTAGTAGATCAGATGAGTAAGAAACAACTGTATATGAGACTCATATCCTTAGTTACCCATGATCTAACTTTCAACAATTTAATTTAGGGTTAAGCAATTAAAGAAGACCTTTAAAAGATCATGTCTATTATCTTTTCAGGCAGTTTCTTAATATCTGTACAGCATTACACATTATTCTATTCTTATTATTGCCATTATTATCATTGTTATTATGTTTTTTCCCAGAAGACATAAACCCATATGTTGTGAAAGAAAAAGTACAAGTCTAGCCTTCCACTACCACAGATAAAAAGTTTCAGCAAAAAGACTACAGTTATTAAAGAGAGGCAACAAAATAAAAGGAGGATTTAAAATTTGTGATAAAATAGATCATACCTCCTGGACTCCTCTGCTTTGGTCCTCACTGCTGTCCAGGTATTTGCAGAGTTTTCGCAATAAAGCAGAAACATGCACTCGTGATTCTGTTTGGCTACTGTGACTCATAAATGAAAGAACAAGTCCTACTCCTAAAATACATCCAGTGCTTTAAGAGAAAACAAAAGAGAAAGGATTAAGTATGCTTTGGCTGCTCTGAACTCCCTTTAAACCCCAAGAAAGTTTGTGGGAAAAAAGACCTCTAGCCTTGCCTGATAACTGGCCCTATAGATAATTTATTACCACAGTCAGTTTTGCAAATGGTTTTTATTTCACCCATCTTTTTCAGGAAACACCAGTGAAAGAAGAGCGTAAGAAGAAAATTTATATTTAAAAATAAGCCCTACACATACAGACTCATTAATCCTTTTGCCTCTGAAGAGCCAGTAGCTCAAACATCAAGCTCCATAAACTAGTATGAAGGAAGTATGGATCCGAATTTCAGTGTGTGATTTGTCCTGATAGTATAAACTAGGAAATCCCAGTTAAACACACTAATTGCAGGTTCACTGGGTGTATTAGCATCTGCTGTTGTCAGACTCCTCCAAGAGCTGTTACATTTGTAAAAGTAATGAAATTAGTGATTAAGCCATAGAGCCGCTAAGATGGCTGTAGAGATTAAGGCATTCACCTGTGTTTCTTAACAGGAATGGTCAGGTGTACATTCTAACCTGTATGTACTAACTACAGTGGAGCAGCTTTATCAGGGCAGACATATCCAGCATAACTAACTGTTTGATGCTAAGGATACTTAAAATTGCAACAACAACAACATCGTTTCAAAGGACATAATTTAATAGGGCAGCTGACACAAACATCTCCACAGTCTCCTCCTCTTTTTCAGATTTTATCAGAAATTCCATTCTGAACTAGAGATTTTTTATTAAATTCTGCATGTGTGCTCCCATAACAAGTTCCAAGTCATCAGTTTTATCAGAAAACTTCCAAACAGTTCTGGCTTCCATCATGAGATACTAACCATAGCAGACACTTATTGCTCTAAAGATGATCTCTTGCTGGCACACATCCACAATAGCTCTGATCTGTAGATGATTGTTTCTTCCCACTTGTACATCTCTCTGACGCTGCTTGTAGCAAGCAGCAAATAGTCAAATGAAAATGGTTAGGATCTTACACATTCTTCTAAGCTTCTCCTATCCAACTTAAAAATAGCAAGACCTGCTGCTTTTACTCAGCTAGGTAAAAAAGAAACATCTGAGAGTAACTTCAGTCATATTCTTATGATAATGTTTTAAAGTAACTGGGGATTAAGAATGCTTGACCATGGCTAAAATACATGGAGGGGTGTCTTGGGAGTAGCAATTTTTTCCAGCAAAGATCAAACAAACCTTTTTAAGTAACTGGTATATCTGAATTCATGAATAGCCAACAAAACAAGGACATGGCTTATATACAAGAGCTCTAAATTCAAGTTTACACTACTGCTTATTGACAAAACTACATAGAAAGAAAATGGAATTTCTCATTAGAGCTATAGTATTTTATGTTAATCACTGTTAAAAAAAACCCTAAAATGTAACTGGAGACTAAAGCAAGAATAAAACTTCACCTTCTCTGCTCCTCTTTTTGTAACTAACAATTGCTCTCAGTTGGCTACCTTATTTGTGAGCTACATACAATTAGTATTTAGGTATATTTCATCTACATGGTATCTCAGAATTTGCAGCACATTTTAAGTCTTTTACAGCCAGAGCATCAGGCTGCAGGGAGTTCTGCCTTCCACTGAGAGCAGCCTGAGCCCAAACAGTGCACTGCTGCACTGCACAGTCCCACACCTGCACTGCTCAGCAGACCTATGCCCAAAACACTGTCAGCCTGTTTTTAGTGAAAATCATCGTCTTAGCAGGGGTGAAACACTGGTGAAAAAGCTCATGCCTCACAGCTAACCATGCCTGTGTCACATTGGATGAAAAGGCTGGAAAAGACCTTCCTTTGGAACAGCAGTTTACAAGTGTAGAAATGCAAAATTTGGACAACTCTGGAACATTTACAGCTTTACATTTCTTCTTGGCTGGCAGAAAGAACTCATACTAGACACCAATTTCCTCATAACCTTTAAAAACCATAGCCAGCACAAAAAAAAAAAAAGTCCCCTCTTCAATCTTCCCTCTCTTGCTTGCAATTGTTTCATAGTCTTCTGGCAACCTCTTGCCGCCAGAGACGTCTGGCTTGGGTCTTCTCTGAGGCTTTGATCACCAGCTAACAGTCTGCACAAAACAGCAGCAATAGGCATCACAAAGGGATGCAGCTGGTACAGTCCCTATGTACTGTCTGTCTCACCCTGTGCCACTCAAAAGGCAAAAGAAATCCTCATTGAGCTATACAGGTTCACAACCCAATGGTGCACAGCTGTGACTCCTCAGAGCTTTTCAGAAAATGCACTGGAGAAAGGAAGGTAAAAGCAAATGGGAATTATTTTTGTTTCTTTTGAACAGGGAAGAGCTGGGCAGAGTAATGCTCAAAATCAAAGAAAACCTTATGCACTCACACAGCTGCTCAAGACACTGTGGCTCCTTCCCTGATTTAAAAGAGAAATGACTGCTGTGGAAGAAATATGGTGCCATGCTATGTTAGTTGTCTCGTGGCAATTGTCTTAGGAGTTTCAAAGCTTGACTGTAAAAACTTAAGCAATGTAGACCAAGTCTGTGACTGACTCTGTTTTAAGGAGCAGGTAGCCCTCCAAAGGGCCTTTCCAGCCTGCCTGGCTGGTGATTATATGGAAGTACTCAGAACAGGTTGTCTCCTTATTGTAGTCTTATACTTTTTTGTGTAAAATTAAGGAAGAAAGTGTGAATTAAAAAGGTAGAGTTCAAAATTAATTATCATCAGTAATAAAGGAAACTCACTTATACTCCAGACTGGTGTCAAAGCAGCAGTCCTCCAACACATCCAAGGATTTCATGAGAACCAAGTTCATCTGTTGACCAGGTATATCACTACCAAACCAAAACAGAAACAAAAAATAAATCACATGCCTGACAGTGGGAGGAGATACCTGATAAAACATGATCTCAAAAACATGACCTGTAACTATTTATAAGCTGAAAATTTGTGGTATTTCACACTATTACTCTGTCAACCTCTCTCCACCTCATTGCCTAACTTACTGGTAAATAAGTGCTTACATCTCACTCCAAAGATAACATACAGACTCCCCTTTTCTAAAACATGTACTCCGTTTTCATAATGAACAGGACATCTTTAGTGGAAACTAGCTCTATGATCTGATATAAGCTATAGCTACATCCCTACGAGTTTTGATTTATTGCAAGACAATGCTTTGAAGAATGTGCAAGATTAAGCTTTCAAATCATGCAGGGCAATGAAAGAGTAAAACTAGTCTACAAGAAATGGTTAGATAAATGTATTCACTTCACACTCCTCACCACAGAAATAAAACAAACACAAACCCCCAAAATATTGATTCACATACTCCAAAATACTGGGCTGATGTGACTCATTCTCTTTAAGAGTCTTTTAATGCTTGTATGTAGCTCAGTTATCCCACTGGCTAAACAATCAGCAGTAGTCCATTCCCAAATTACATGCTAAGTCAGAGGCAGCAAGGCAGCAAGGCATCAAGACACCAAAGCCTGATGATTAGAACTCAGCAATACTTCAGTTTTAACAAAAGCAGATGCCTTGGAAACATTAGCTTCACTGAGCAAATTAACAACTGCCAATCAAATCAGTACCAATGCTTGTGTACTAATTAAACTTTTTTTATGGGTATACAGGAAGACAAAACAGTCAGGAAACTGGAGGAGTATAAAGCCAAACCTACTTCTTAATTTCTCTGGAATCACCAGAAATTTGCAACTGAGGCCAACCTTTCTCAAAAGGAGGCATTTTGTAATAACTTCAGAACACTTATGTGCTGCCAGCACAGCTGTAATAGCACACTTTAAAGACAGTTCATTATACCACTTCCATTGTAGTTCCATCCTCACATGTGTAACTCACATGACATAACTGAACACTATCCAAAGTGTCCACATATCCAGAGTGCCATTTAAAAATGAACCAATGAGAACTGTGAATTATTTTATAACTGTCTTCCAGCATAACTAGTCCCATTCAAAAGCATATGTGTTACTCTTCTAGCTGACTGCTTTGCACTTTGTACCTTAAGATATGATGAAAATTAGTCACTCGCCCTGAAAGAATATCAAAACAGCCAGGATAGCACTGGAGGGGGTTAAAGTGGGTGGGGGAAGACTGATAATAATAGCCACCTTTTAAGAGACATTACAAAGCCCTTCAAGAATCATTTGCCTATGACTTTAATTCCTCAGAGCTTAAGGCCACATGCAGAAAAAGGAAGTTACTTTTGCAACTACATTAAATACAGTAGTTCTCACCTGACTTTTTCTTCATACAAACGTGAGATGAACATCCCCAAACCAAGACCCATGTGGATTTGAACAGCTTGAGACTCGTCAGCATTTGGTTTCCCAGGTAACCTGTCAGTCAGCATACTCAGGACCTCCTCAATCTTCTCCTTGCACGATACAGTGAAAATTGGCACCAGGAGAGACAAAGCTGTGGCTGCACAGGAGCGAGCTATAATACTAGCAGTATTTTCACCTGAATAGGATTTCTAGAAAAACACAAAAGAGAATATTTTTATTCTCTTAGTCCTTTCCAGACAATAACACTCAGCATTTGAGGAATTTAAAATAAACACCTATAGAGCAAACAGCAGCACAGATGTATTGCAATCTGACATTCCTTGCATGTGGCTTTTACCATTTGGATAATAAAGACAAAAAACTTTAAGCAAACACAAATATAAATAGAAAGCACAATGAAAGAAAATGAAGAGCAAGAAAAGTTTTTATTTTCCTCCATTCCAACTACTGCAATACAAACAGAACCAGGAAACTCATGATTAGAACTCCAGGTATGAAGTACAGATACACTGCCTTGCCTTTAGTACCACAGCACATACCTGATAGAACCATGGGAAGACCTGACCTTTAGGTTGGTAGCGGCTATTCACAATACTCAAGAGGGTCTCTGTGACCATGGAAATCCAGTGTTTCATAGGAATAAAATCAGGTTCAGTCTATAAAAATCAAACCGAAACAGTCATCATTATTGTTTTTTAAATCAAGTTCTACCTAAACAGCAGCTCAGCTGCTGATGTTCCAGCTGTGATTCATCATGAATGAGATTATTTTGTCATTCCTATGTAGTGCAAGTAACATCATTTACTTGTCAATGCTGACTCTCCAGACATTACTTGTGATCAAGTATTATTCAGTGGAGCTAAAAAATATGAAAAAAGAGTTTGGCTGGCTTTCAGTATTCATACAGTGACCTCTATCTCATCTGTTGAAATGGTCAAATAAATGAGTTAGATATTATGCTTCTTATGACATGGCACGTATGCACTCTACCTATTCTGTATAGCATCTGAGAGATGGCATTCACTGAATATGGTGAAATTTGAACTTGAAAATCTAAAATACTTCACATCCACTTACCAGCCCCTTCAAACACCTGGTCATATTACTTTTCTGTATTCCACTAAGAGAAGGGACCGTCTTCCAGATTCACTCACCTCAGGCACCCCTTCAGTGTCTGAAGAAAGGCTGCTTTCATATTTGGCTACAGCAACTGCAAGGCCAGTTAAAGCAAAAATAGAGTTTCCTTTCACCACTGGGCTGTCTCTGAACAGGAAAAGGCAAACAGTTAAGAAATATCATAGAGATGTTGGCAACAAAACATGTATCTCAAAGCAGAAAAGTTACGCTAGAGGTA
This sequence comes from Cinclus cinclus, assembly GCF_963662255.1. NCBI lineage: Eukaryota > Metazoa > Chordata > Aves > Passeriformes > Cinclidae > Cinclus > Cinclus cinclus. Next base: position 51,091,346 of record NC_085084.1, read on the forward strand.
TTCCAGGAGGGAAGACCTTTGCCCCTAGCAACTTCATTGGGTTCTCTTCTAGGTCAGCAGAAATTTCTTACACTTCATCTTCAGGAATTAGAGAAAGAATGGAGGAGAGAAGTGTTTCAGTCTTTTTTCTTTTTCCTTGTCCATCTTTTATATAAGGGCTAGCACACATGAAGTTGTATAAAAACAGCAGCTTTTTTCCACTATAATAGACTGCTACCCTGCAGAGCAAGTAGCACTACAGAAATGCAGCAGTTGGTCTTAGCTAGTAGCATTTCCATAGAAGACAAAACAAAAACATCTTCAAATGGAGAATGCCAGAGGCAGATGTCACTACATTGCAACAGCAAGAAAAGATTTAGCAGAGCAACCATTATTGAAATAACAGCTTAAAAAAGGTTCTGAATTATTTCCCTACACTAAAAAACCACTGATGTTATGGAAAATGATAGGATTCAGAGTACTAACTTCTGTAACAATGCAAACCTTTTAAGGAAACCAAGAAAGAAAATCTGCCACTGACAAAAAGGAGGGACAATATAGCTGTACTCAGTTTTGTACAAGGAAGTACATTGATCTTCTAGTCATACCAGAAAAACATACTGCAATATAATCCTGATGGAACTTTCTTATGTTGTTCTAGAAAAGCAGCTGAACAAGATGACTGTATTAGACCACTTAGAGGCCAGTAGACTCTTTTCATCAGTCTTCCACTTCTAAAAGCTTCCTTGACTGCTGCTGTAAAAATATACCTCCACTGCCAATCTGGCATTTATTCCAGATCCAAAGATGTCATTATCACAGTAAAAGTATTTTCTACACTTCTATTTAGCTTTTTAAAACAAGAAACATGAGTCTTAGTGAAATGTCATCATCTGGAACAGTGAAACTATCTCCTCTCAGATAAGAGGTATTTGCAAAGAATTACAACACGGTACTTAGTTAAGTTCATTGAAGTCTCTCCATATCTTCTGCCTTAAATAATTTCCTGATCTATGCATGGAACCTTTACTGATTTGATCATCAGCTTCTAAAAGGCTACATTTCACTATGTACCTCAGAGAGAAACTTTTAAATCTACACATTCATGAAACCCAGATGCTTTAGATTTAATAAAGGTTAAAAATCATCTTAACAAGATCTAAGAGGAAAAGGAGCAGTGTCCCATTCTTTACTGAAAATATGGGAAAAAGCCATCATCTGTAGTAATTTAGCAGTTCTTACTTGGAAGCACCTTTGATGACATCAGTCAACATATCCCTGACCCTGCAAGAAAACAGAAAGAATTTACACCATATTCATTATAGTATAGCATGAATTGAGCTAAATTCCTCTTCTGTCTTACATGTGTCTTTTCTAGGTTAACAACTGTATGTGCCTACCAGAAGATTTAGCACAAAATAATTACAAGCATTTAATCTGCAAGAAATCTATGCACCACTCCAAGTTTCTTCATGCTCATGTGCACTCCCAGTGTTTTATAAAGGACTCTTATTTGACTTAATACCACTTTTTGTAAAACGCTGTTTCATGCAATAGCCATAAATATGCTTTTTGAGCACATCAAACATGTAAGTTTCCAGATCGTTGTGCTATGTTATAGCATAATGAAATCTGAATGTTTTATAAAGGACAAGCATTATAATTTATTCAACACTTCCTATATTTCTGGAAACCACTACAGGTTACTACTATGACATGGTATATAAACCTGAATTGATTTATTAAAGCCATAGGAGTGGTTACAATTTCTTGCACATTACTGTAGTTTATTTATGACAGGCTACTTGTTTTCAGTTTTTTAGTTTTGCATTCATATCAAGACTGAAGCAGAGATGCAATCAATCTCCTACACTGAAAGGCGTGGACGAAGAGAGACATCCTCTATTCTAAAACGTACCATTCTAGCATGACCATGAATGTCATTCTTCAGAAAAAGACAACTTTAGACTGAAAATGCATGCCTCCTAAAACAGGGCTGTATGTTATAAGACTGAGTTACACTCAAGCTTTTGAAGAAACCTACTCAGATTTTCCTTCATAATCACACTGCTTTTGCATACAGTTTCAAAGCCACCACTCTAGAAGCATTTACATTGATAAATACCAATGCAAAATTGCACAAAAAAATTGCAAAACTAACCCAATAAAGGATTAACACTAAAGTTCATACCACATTGTCCACAATTAGGTTAACTCCAGTGAGCAGCAAAAATGCTTAACGACTGCTAAAGTAAGGGCCCTGAGGAACCAAGCAAATAACTGTGAACTGGAAAAGAAACTAAAGGTACTACTGGGCTCCAGTTAATTTACTGTTTTTATTTGTTTCCTGATAAAGGGAATTCTGGTCATTTTTGACATTGCTTACCTTATCACCATTTAGGAAATACAGAACAGAAATTCTTTCAGGAGAAATCTACAAAAGCAGCATTGCTACAGGCCTTTTTATATCCTATCAAGGAAGGGATCAGTCATTAATAAAGGATCCTTTCTACAAGGAAGGGATCAGTCATTAATAAAGGATCCTTTCTACAACACTGTGGCATTCCGGATCTTACAATGCAAGCCTCTATGCCAGAATTAGCTGGAATAAAACAGACACAAATTCTGAATTCCTCAAGTGGGACTTAGTAACACACTTTTTTGATTGAAACAGACAAAAGCATTTTGGCTTTCCAATACACTTATGAACAAACATAAAAACAGATATTTATACTGCCTATGGAGAAGTAGTTTTTTCTCTTGTGAAGCCTCCTACTTCCCACCTTCTTCTCCTGGCCGTGCACATACACGGCTAAATCCTAACAGACTGAGACACTTGCCACCTGACTGAAACAGAATTAGTGGAGGATATGGATCAGGGTGTTCATCAAGTATTTGCTTTTAAACAACATCCTTACACTCAATAATGCCAACTTTAGTCCCATGACATACATCAAATTATGACTTGCATTTCTTTCTGTTTCTGTGAAACAACTCATTAAACTCTCAAGAAGGAAATTTTTATCTTTGCATAATCCTTCTCCTTTAACATCCTATAATACCCCTGAATTCTTTCATTCTTTCCAGCTGCTCACCCTACAAAGTTTTCAGGCTCTGTAGAGGGGAAGGTATCTGTGAACCCATGTATATGAAAATCCTTACAGTTACCCAAGTCTTTCGTTCCACTCCCCTCTCCTATCATGGTCAGTGTATCTGGTGGTTACTTGTTTTGTTGTGGATTTGTTTTTTTTCATTAGTGCTCATACAGTCTTTACACTTGCAGAATTAAAGGCTTTGAGACCTTGTTCTCTGTCTCCTTACTTGTCATTTACAAGTGATCAGGAGCACACAGGCACTTCCTTACCATAGCCAGGCTGTAAATTGTTTGTACTGCACTTCTTCAGGATCCTCTTTTCCATGTTTTAACTGCATCTCTAGCTCTGCCTGCCTTCCCTGCAGAATTACAAAAGAAGTCAGAAATTGAGCTTATATAATATGATTTATTTAGATTGTAAAATTTCTTCAGAGAATACTCAGGTAACACATATAGCCTAACCTAACGGCTAGTTCGTAAATGACCTTGGCTGCTTTGCACATGCAATCCCACTATAGTGTGCAATGTATTAAGGAGAAGAATCCACAATTTTTTGTTCTCAGTAAGAAAAACAAACTGCGGATGACATAAACTACTACTAATTCTGAGGCATCTATCCAGTACATGCAGGGCTAAGTTCCCTTGGGAAGGGCTACAACAAGCAGGCAGTGAGCTTTAGAAGCCTGCTAGCTAGAATGGATTCTAACAGCAAAACATCACTTTCTTGATGTTCTACTTAAGGCAGAATTCCTCATTATTTTACTTTACATAACTCTGACCTCCCTGTGATTTCCAACACCATTCCTTCTGTGCATTTAAAGAGGTGATACAGATTCTGCTCTCTAACACGTTATAACATATATATGTTATCTAAAAATATCTAAAGCAGCTTTGTTTAAATTCTGTCTCCAACGGAGAGAACTATAACTTAACTTTTAAGTTTAGGTTGTCTATTACTGCTCCTTAGCAGATTATTAATTAAGCCTTAAATGAAAAAATACAGGCACATACGCTGTATTTTTCTGGTATTGAATGCTTGTAGTTTGGGTGTACATACCAACATGAAAATACAACACAGTGAATCTTGAAAATCCAGGTCTCACTCCTGAAAAGTGACCCTCCACAGAGATTAAAGGAGTACATACAACACACTGACTACAAAGAAGACAGTACAGCAGTTCAGAAACACTGAATTATGTACTATCCAGACAACTCATACTGTAGTCTCCTTTGGTCACCTCCGATGAAATGTACTACATAAGCATAAGGATTAAGCAAGAAGAAGCAAACACAGGCTCTACTGTCCTGTAAAATGGCAAGAGAACCTACAGATCCTTTAGAAAAAATCTGGTATACATGCTAAGCTTCTTGTGAAATCTTGCCTTGGAAGGGAAACAAAATAGGAAACTAATGAAATGCCAATGACAATGTCCCTCAAGACTTAAACCTGCAATCTGACTAGCTGCTGCTTGTTTTGTAATGGGACTGGCTTGGTTTAGGAGCTCGCATTTTGATGATGGTCAAGATAAAAATTGTTTTGAAAATGTGAGAGAAGCATATGTTTTGCTGCACCGCAAAGCAATGAGCAGTCAAAGCTTCTAGAATTCATTCAGTAATCTGAGTTGCTTGTGTTGAAAACAGCTGATGTGGCCTGGAAATAAAAACAAATAAGCCCTTCTAGTAGCACAAAGAGACCATTCCAGAAGGAAGCTATTTGCTAAACCTTTTTTAGATAATTTTACCGTTGAAAATCAAATTATACTACATTGGTCTAGATACCAGGTCAGCAAACCTAATGAAAGAGAGAATTTAAGCTATTTCCTAATCATTAGATAGGGTTGAAAAAATTGAAAGAGGAGCCTCTTACAGCAGGATTACATGCTGATTAAGGGGAAGCTCTTTTTAATGAATCATTCCTTGATACCTTCTGTCTCCTTTGCAGTACCACTACTTCAAACTTTCTACCCAAGCAGTAGGTTAGAGCTCTAGCTGAAATTTCATCTTCTAAAAATTCTAAAAATTGACACATTCTGCAAGCTGACATATGAACAAACCGGCATGTTCATGAATTGTAAATAGAAACTGAACTTCTACAAAGTATCCCAGACTGCACTGTCAGGAGCTGAAGACTCAGTTTTATTTCTTTTTTATAAATGTTATCATTAAAAACCTCAAGCTTTACTGTTTTGTAATTTGTATGTAAAAGTTACAGTACATCTTGCTTGTAAAATTAAAATCCATACCATTTGAATAAGCATTATGACCTCAATATTATATATCTCAAAATTACCTGCAGGACTGCACTGTAGGTTCGACTCATAAATCCTAACCAGGTCTGCGGCAGCAGTATGGAGTGGTGCCATTCAGAAGGCTGAATATTAACCTGTACAACACAACAGAAAGGTTAGAAGCATTACATTAAGTCTAACATATGCAGAATACATGTTCTCCAGTCTACAATTTACAGACAAACATTCACTCATTTCCAAAGGCCATTACACATGGCTGTAGGAAACTAAAATGATCACATACTTTATCCTCCTTTCTGATTTTACCCACACCAAGTTACTTTCAACTTCATTACCCAGTCCAGTCTAAAGTGGTTGCTTCAGGTAATGCACAAATAATTGATCCCAGAGAGCCAGTGAAATCGCATGAGGCAATAAGCACAAGACTTAGTAGCACTGGCAAATGTTTCTTCATAGTTTGTGAAGATCTTAGATGTTTCTAAAAGCAGAATTGTTAACCAAGATAAATAACTGACCTTCCCCTGTATCACTATTTTCCCGAGTCTTCCTTCTTACTCACCTCTATTACGTAAAGCAGTCAGTATTCTTTCTTCATTTGGATTTTATAAAAAGAAACAAAACAAAACAAAGGACTGTCCTAAAGCTCCATGTCCACTGCTTTCAGTGAACCTGAAAGACCTGTGAATAAGTACTAATACACCTATACAAATACAAGCATTCCAAAAGTCAACCAAAAAAGATTAACATATTCCATTTTGCAGACAATACAGATATGACCTGTAGTAAAAAAAGGGAAATTTCATCTTCATAATGACTCATGAACACTAGTCCTTCCTTTTAATTAGAATTATATTCACAGCTCCTTCTCATCTCTGCTCATCAATTCCTCCAGAAGTTTATGAGCAGTCAAAGTTTCAGTTAGAATTGCTTGCCTTGGGTTCCTGAGGAATCTGCAGCAAGTCCAGTCTTCACCTCTGCCTCTACTCTGAAACTATTTTAGACATGTGCATTGGACTATTTAGATTTCTGCTGGTCAACAGACAGCTAAACATGAGCCAGCACATGCCCAGGTGGCCAAGAAGGCCAATGGCATCCTGGCCTGGATCAGCAATAACACAGTCAGCACAAACAAGGCAATGATCATCTCTGCATCCTTGGCACTGGGGAGACCATACCTTGTATCTTGTCTTAATTTCTGGGCCCCTCCTTCAGGAAGGAGACTGAGGTGCTGGCCTGTGTCCAGAGAAGGACAGCAGAGCTGGTGAAGCATCTAGAGCACAAGTCCTGCAAGGACTGACTGAGGGAGCTGGGGCTGTGTAGCCTGGAGAAAAGGAGGATTGTCGGGACCTTATTGCTCTCTACAACCACCTGAAAGGAGGGTGTAGTCAGGTGGGGATTGGCCCTTTCTTCCAGTTAGGGACAGGACAAGAGTACATAGTTCAAACTGTGCCTGGGAAGGTTCAGGCTGGACATCAGGAGAAATTTCTTAATGTAAAGACCTGTAAAGCATTGTAATGGACTGTACAAGGAGATGGTGTATTCACCATCCCTGAAGATGCTCAAGAAATGTCTGGATGTGGCACTTAGGCTATGGTCTAGTTGAGAAGGTGGTGACTAGTCAAAGACCGGCCCCAATGAGGTCTTCTCCAACCTAAATGATTCCACAATTCAGAATAGTCTCATAGTGATTTTTTAAGTTTACCATGTAATCCACACTTGTGAAAGACAACAAAAGCAGGCCTGTAAAATACTGCAGGTATTCATGCAGGAATTAGTTAAAAAGCGTAGGTATCTTGTGATGTTTCAAACATTTAGACAACGTAGTCTATCAGGAACACCTAAAATTTGTGGACGTGTTTGATGACATTGGAACTGCTGAGGTGCTTTTTGTTAATTAACTTTCTTCATGGCAGTAAACATTTTGCATGTATGTGGAATATGAAAAAGGAAAGAGGAAACTGAACATCTTAAAATAACAAAGAACACTCAAAATTCATCTACAACCAAAAACGACAGGACATAGTGCTGAAGATTTTTATGTAAGCAGTATTGCAACATGCTACTTCAGTATAGGAAACAAATAGCCTTAACTTGTCATCTATTGCTGGATATCAAGGGTAACAACAACTACACTAAGTGTGGTAGCAACCACAGGCAAAGGTGACAACTGAAGTTCAGATTGTTTTTAAGTGCAAAATTTATCTGTAAGAAAATACTGGCTGGGTGGGGAAGTGCAGGGAATGAGAGGCTCAAGGGAACTGAGAACCAAGGACAAGTGCTTGTGAAACACTGCCTCACTGATGCGGGGTTTTTCTTAGGAACATCACTTGGCCAGACCAAGCAGCCAAGCAGCTTTTAAGGAAGAGCTGCAACCTGGTATCTAAGCCCCTAAGATATAGCATGAGCTTGGAGCTAGTAACCTGAGCCTGTCAACTGATGCTTAAGAAGAATGTAATTCCCTGAAAAGACACAAAATCATAGACCATGTTGGTCAAAGTGCAAGACAGGTAATGCTGGCAAGCCACAGGAGATACTATTCCTATATATGCGTTTGGGACAACATCTTTATGTCAGTGAAAAGCTTAGGCATGCATTTAAATGCCCTGCTCACATATGGGACATACAGAGTGCCACCTCATTAATTTCACAAATAAGGCTAGCATAACATATCTGTTTCAAGGAAATAATCAAACGGCCTCTCCTTTAATTTTAAATTTTGCTTAGAGGCTCTTTTTAACATACTTGCATGCATATACTTCCAAATCCAACCCCTAACATTTCTTTGTGAGAAAAAATTGTCCTTCTTTTCCTTAGCAGGACTGAGGACAAGAAAAACAGAAGTCTGTTAGAAACTTAATTTCTGAATACTGTTTTATCACTGGATGAAATACAGTCAATAAATTCAGTAGCAGAAACCAGCACAAACTAGTTCATATTTGGGACTTCATCCATCCAGGCCCAGAAGAAAACACTACAATGAATTCTGCACCAGAAAATCCAACTACCATCTTAAGGTACTTCATATACAAGGTTTGAATAAACTCTTGAGTATCTTGAGTACATCAAAACCAAACCAGCAAAGAAGAGCATGGAGGGAGCTTTTCACTTTACTTTTCAAAGATGGATGTCATCACATCTAACTGAACACACTTTAAAAAAATACGCAGGGAATAGTTCTTCCATGAGTAGACAGATTGCCTAACATGATTATTACTTGTAGGGAAGTGTTTAATATTACATAACTCACCTCTGCAACTCAACTTTGCTATTGTGCCTGCAAATACGATTCATAAATAGGATAAAGCAACTTGTGCAATTTCCAACACATTGAAACTACTTGGATATTGAGAGACATGCAAAGGCAAGACCATTCTGCATTTTAAAAAACCCTACAAATTGCACCAGTTCAGAGTGCCAAAGCCACCATCTGTCACACTGGTTGGCCACTAGCAGTCTGCCTCTGTGCTTCTTGCATGCAGGATGAATTGTCCTCTTTTCACCTACACTAAAGAACAAAAAGATGGATAGCTAGCTGAAAGGCTACCAACTCTAACCCAAAACACACATGAATAGAACCATCAAAATACATGGTACATGATGTGAACATATATGACTATTCATCCTCAATCGTTTTCACAACAGATTAAGGGAATCTGATAAGAAATTATTCCTATGAATTTCTACAAAGCATTGCTTGCAAAACCTGAAACAGTCACAAGGCAATATTTGGAGACTTCATGTAGAGTGTGCTCCAGGAAGCCATAGGAAGGAGAAAACCCATGGTCTATACTCCGGCCACTGTGACTACAGTAACTTACATGTCCCCTCAGAGAGAGGGTGACAAGCTCTGTTTAATAATCAAAGAGCACATCCCCATTTCTAGGGGAATGACGATCTTCCTCTTTCAGCTCACCAGTGGCCACTAAAGTGCAATACAGCCAGCATTTTAAACATACCACAGTTTATTGAACCTCTTCTCTTCTTCCTGTGAAATACCCATTCAAGTAACACCAAAAAAACCCTTCTGCATCTCAATCTGATTCTGCTGACAGATATCACAGATGCATCCAATTCCTCAGCTAGAATAACACCTATGTGATAGAATAAGTATGGCTCAATAAAGATGAATAGTAAATTATCTTTTTGGTGCTGTTACTGTACAATTTGAATGGCAGCTAAACCCAGGTATTTGCAATCTGCATGTTTTAAAGACTTTTCAGCTTACAAGAGGAAAAACTTTCCTCTGCATACAAATGTCATATAACTTTTCTTTTTAGTAGCAGAATACCAGGCATCACAGTTTTACACATAAAGAATCTCATAAAAATGAAATAGGTATTTTCATGCCCCTCACCTTGCCCAAGTTGCCAATATCTATGTACAATAATGGCAACTATGCATACACAGATACAGACAGATATACAACCTGTAGGTTCATATTTTATAGTGGTGAGCATAGATCCAACCACTGAAGACATAAAAATGTTATTAGCCCAATATAGTGGTGACAGATAGCCCTAAGAAGATGCCAACTTCTGGAGATTTTCTGAGGTAAAATAAATAGATACCTGCTATCTCCAATTAACTGCATTTTCTTGATGCTTACATCGACCTCAGAATTTATTCAGAGCTTTACGCAGACCTCAGTGCTTCAAAGGCAACTCTAAGACTTCTTATTAACAGAACACTCCTTACTTAAAATGTCACTATAAGGATTAACCCCTACAACTTCTTCCCCCTCCCAAAATAATGAGTCAAAGCAGAAGCAAAAAGGGATCATTCTGATAATTTAAACTCCTAAAACATATGCTTAGTGTGAAATGTTGAACTGTGAGGTGATAACTTTGTAAGAACACATTAATTCCCAAAGGACTGTAAGAATAAGATGGGCCTAGATCCTACCAACCCAATTTACTTCAACCAATTTGACAGTTTTATAGCTTCGCCTTACACCTCCCTGTCTTTACTGTGACACTCTGATCCCCAGAAGAACACTGAAGATGAAACAAGCATTAAAGCACGAAATTTAGTTTGATGAGTCCAGGGACATGCTCCTCATCTAGTCAAAAGCCCAAACAACCTTTGCTGACCACCCTGTCTCTATGTACAAAGGGAAAAAACGCAAAAAACCACAAAAACTTTGACTCTTAAAGCAGTGTAAACTGGAAACAGAAATACTGATTTTTTAACCAAAATTGTATAGTTATTGTAGATTTTTGCTAAAAGGGTGCAACTGGCATTGTCTGAAGATATTTTGTGTTTTCATTTAAAATATAAACATATTCAGATTTTTTTTTTAGTTTTACACCTTGAATCATTCAACGTGGTAAAATACTGAGAGACTTGGCAAAATATTTGTCTTCAGTCATTCTATGTATTCACCAATTTGATACAGTTTCACATTCACCACAATTAAACTGCTATATTTTGTCCAGCAAACCATTTTCAGGTTGTATTTCTATGAAGGCAGCTTGTTCACACAAGAAAAGTCAATTTTCAATATGCTGCTGGATTTTATAATTACTGTTAGTACACACAATTTTTTTCTTTTTTACCAGGACTTAATTTGATGCTTCAGGGCAACAGGCAAGTGTTTATAACAAAGATTAGAACTGATCTTCATCCCAGTATACTTTTACTTATATAAAACTTTCATACATGCCTTCTATGATAATGTAATTAAACATGTTTTTCTTCAGAACTTCTGTCACAGAACTCAAGTCTCTCTGAATGAAGCAATTACATATAGAGCTTTTCTTTCTGGATACTGTGGAAGCACATGCTTCATTCCTAACTCATTAATCTGAATCTTTTCCTCTGATAGATGAAATATCCCTGTGGACTTCCCCCGGTGCTCTCCACTGGAGCTTCCAAACAGTTAGAAAACATGTATTAATTTTCAGTCGTGTAATAATGAGGGGTATTATCTCCAGTTTCTGCTTTCATTCTTTATTGGCAAAGATATCAAGATGGAAAACATCTATTAAATTTGCATACTTGGTTAGATATCTTGACATCCATGTTCAAGGGTGGGTTTTCTAAATTTTTCTAGTTTGAGAGAAGAACTTGACATATAAAGTACTTTATAATCTCACTGACACTGACTTCATGATAGAGAGCCAGGGATGGATTTCTATATTCTAGTCCAACTGATGCAGACTGGCTTTTGTCCTTGTACACCTGGCCTGATTTCCACTGGGATCCATGTGCTGTGTCTGTGGCCACAAGACATGATTATTATTTGTTGTGTCTTTGCAGTCCTGAAGGACCAAAATTATTAAGATGTTACATTGAAAGCAAAAGTTATACCTGTATGCTAGTACAAAAGCATTTGAGAGATGATATGGAGCTGTACTAGCCAGAAGCAGCCAACTACACATCTACATCACATGGCACACATCTACATCATTTGACTGGAAACTTCAGGCAAACTATACTGCAGACAGGCTTGTTAGAGAAGAAACTGGTTTGCTTCTCCCAGAAAGACTGAGGGAGCTAACCAGACCAGTACACAGTGTGAACATACTGAAGCAGGACCTAAGAGCAAAGCTGAGAGGGAGCCATGTGGGTGCACCACCATACCAGAATGTAGTCCCCATACGTTATCCATGGCACACACCTGTGTTCTGGTGCCAGATTTCAGTTTGCACACAGAAAACTTTCCAAACTCTGCACACGCTACCTTCCTACTCAAACCTTGTGCCATACTTATTTCATAACTGAGTGTTTGATATCAGCGATTTTAGTAGCATCATAGAACTTCACAGCAGATATGCCTCACATCTGAGTGACAGTCACAGAAAAACACCCAGGACCCAGATCACCCCCTCAGATGCATGTAAGCAGCTCCTACAGAAATGCAAAAATTACTGTATTAATATAATTATTTTAAGAACTTTAAAAAAGTTTAACACAATTCCACTTGTGTTAAAAGCTGCTCCCACGAGCATAAAGTTGGGAAAGGAACACTTATTTCCCTGGACCCAGTTGAACTGTCCTTTTTTTTATTTACAGTTGTCCAGAATTTTCAAAGATTAACTTAGATGTTCATTACAAACCCTTTGTTTTCCATACTGATTAAGGGAGGGCTTATTTAATGTCATATTTCTAAAATCACACCAAGGTAACTGCATGGTTTTGGTGGCACAAGCCTAATAGGTTAGGAAGCTGAAATGTTTGAGAAAAAAAAAAAGTCAAGTCTTAGCCAGGTGTAGATATTGTTTCCCCATTGAGCCCCATCATTGCTCAGGCCTGCTATTTACCTACAACTGGTTACACATGACAGGCATATATGCATGGCAGTCTGCAAGACAGAAAAAGGCAAAGAGCACCTGTTCTGATTTTCAGAAGAGGCATTTCAGCAGTGAGCACTTTAAAAAAAAGTATTTACATTCTAAGTTCAAGTTAGCGAGGGTGGGTGACCACAGTGGTAGGCTAATGATCAGACTTGATCATTCTGTGATTCTAGCTGTCCCTCACAACAACTTCAGTTAATTTTGATTCATACATGCCATCACTAGCTGATACCAACACCCAACGAGAATAAACAAAAGAGACAGTAATGCAGGGAAGGAGGTGTAATAGTTCCCAAAAGTGAAGTAGAGTCCGTAAGAACTCACCTCATGAATGAGGGCGACCAACATTTGCTGGAAATTGCGGCCCCTGCTGGCCAGAAATCGATTAATAGGCTTACCGTCCTTGCCCATGTGGACTGGGAGGTCGAAACACAGCAACATGCCAGCTGAAAGACAGAGGGAAGGGGAACAGAAAGTTCAATGCCAACACCCACTCAAAGGAGAACCCAAAGCAAAGTAAGGTTAACTTAATAAAGCTAACAGTTCAAAAGAGTATGCAAGCATATTTAAGAGGCATAAAACAGTTTCTTAAGTTCATTCACCTTCAGATTCATATAAATCTTTGGATCAAAACATGCATACTTGTCTACTTCAAGAAAGTGGCAGCTTACCTGCAAGGCCGGGTGTCATGCCTGGTTGCTTGTTCCTCTCATACATTTTCAGCAAAAAATTTGGAACACCAGCCACTGTTTTCCCCTGGTCTGAGCGTGTGGTCCCTCCTCTTAAGGCAGAATGATACACAGCACGGGGCATGTTGGTCATCTCCTGTTTCACAAGTGATGTTGCAAACTCTTCAAATGCTTGATGAAGTGCAATGCAAAGAAGTGAGAGGAAAGGGAATGTGAGAAGCTGATGACTGAGAGACAAAACTAACCCTGCAAAGCCCAGAATGACACCAGTACTTCTTTTCTACTTCATAGTGGAGCAGCAGTCTAAATCTGATGTTGTAGCATGGGAAGAAGGAACATCTATATCAGGGGATTTTTTTTTTTCCTTGAGCCGTAGTGTCTGTGAAATTGGAAAAGACATTGCTGAAAATCATGGGAACTTTCTAGAAACAGAAATGCGAGGAAGTTCCAGTATAAAGTTTTTCTATTCAAAACGGACATAGGTATATTAAAGGTTGGAAAGAAATACAGCCTTTACTATTCCATGAGTTGTTGATCACCTCCTCTGATTGCTACAAAAATAACAGCAATGACAGCACAAGGTTGACAGAAAGACACATAGCGGAGTCTAAATCCCATTTTTCTAACATGTCAGGAAGGGCATCCGCATCTTGGGATTTTTTTCTTCCACCTGTAATCCAAATATCCTTCTAACAAAACCCACAGAATGCAGTCAGCAATTTTCTCTGCAGTGATACAGACAGACTCCAAATCTTTGCCTTCAACCCTCAACACTTCAGTTTTATTGGAGTAGGTGTTTGTTGACATGAATACTCTATCTACCCACCTGCTCTAGACTTTTTATAAAAAACTTTTTCATTTAGGATGGCTAGAACAATATGGAAGAAATTTGCTGAAAGAGGGAGCTATTTCTCTGCTGGAAAACATTCACATTGGTAGCGACCCCTTATCACTGCTGTCATATTACTGCATTCACTGGTTATGCCAAAAGACATAAATATAAGCCATTCAGAAGCAATTCTTCAGGCAGGGGACAAGCCAAGGCTCTAGATGACAAATTTAAGTCAAATTACAAAATCTGGATAAATTTAGTGAAACAACTAGATGCGCAACAAATACTAGAAATACAGTATTTCAATGACTGAAATTAATCTGAGGGTAAACAAAGGTGACTAGCACCACATGAACAATATTTTTAATTATTATTGTTGTTGCTATCATTATTATCATCACCTCCTTTGCAGTAAGGATATTACCACTATTACTAACAACAACAACAACAACGATATCAAGCTTCTAGGTTTTTTTATTAATTATTTTTAGTTCTCTGACTACCAGGTTTGAAAAAAGTCTCAGGCACACAGAATGAAAAACTATCAAAATTAAAAACTAAGCCTGTCAACCCCTTCTGATACCCTGGAAACCCAATACATAGAAACAATATGAAAACTGATGTGACAAACCAGTTTTAAAGAGTTTGAGACAAGATACTACCTGAAGCTCCACCTTCCAATGCTCCACATAAGTAGTTATATGTTACTAATCTCAATAACATGCACCACTAGAATTCCAGCAAATGAGATGACACAGATTCAGCTCCCATAGAACAGGGACTCTGTGGCTTTTGGCCTGTCTTGGACATTGCCTCATTAATCCATTTTCATCCTCTCCTGGTGAAGCAATTCACTCTCAAAAACAACTCTCAAGTCCAGCCAGTCACTAAAGCTTTTGCTCAACTGCTCTGGATTTTGTGTTAACTAACAATGTTAGAAGACACCTCTGATGGAGAAACTGCTCAGTGCATGTTTGGATTTAACTATTTTGATACCAGTCTTTAGGTCCTGCATCTCTGAATCCAGTCTGTTCACTTTAAATTCCATTTTGATTTCCCATCCTCCTAGAAAGCTGGCTATCTCAGCATTCATTACACAGATTGAGTTTTCTGTCAAGACACAACATTCTCTTTCATTGAACTAGGTTATGTCATTTTCCCTCACAAAGCTTCCAGGATTTAGTAGTTAGGACTCTCTAGGTTAGGCTGCACACACTCCAGATGCATGTGCATGCCGAGTTCAATGAATGGATTCTTCTAGAAACCCCCTTCGGGGGAAAATACTACAAAACACCACCTATTAACTCATGGCAATATTTACAGCCTGCAATCACACATGAAGATCCCATATATTCTACAAAAAATGAAGTAACAGTGTCTATGTCCTGGCACAACATCTCAAATCTTGTAACTGTAAGATAACGGGTATTTCTGAAAGTAATGAAGCGAATGGCAAAACCCTCAAATACTGAAGGTAATTCAACTGCACAGGTTTGAGAACAAGTGTCAGAGACTATCTGTTGAAGCATACTTCAGTATCAATATCACAACAATTATGCATTAAGCATAGCACTGGTATCTTAATCAATTAAGCAGACTTTGTGTACAGCATTATTTTCATACCATCAATACTGTTTACAAAACAATAAATATAAAATTTATCTTACTTCAATCTGTCCTGGGCTAAAATACAAAGTTGTCTTTAGAAACATCTGTTCAGTCCTCCTTACTGAAGTCATTGTGATGAAATGAGTACTTGATATAAATAATAAGGGACTGGCTTTCCCTTTAGGATGGGTAAATAATTTTTAATTATAAACATATTTCTCCCATCATCAGGATCTCTGTCACACCATCTTCCTACAAATGGGATGTGGGCTTTATTTTTCCCATTTTTTCCCATAATTTGTTAAAGAAAGACTAGGAAGGTTGCACTTTAACATGACACTCCATTCTAAAAGAGCCACAGGTCTGTACAGTCAGTGATTCCATATTTGCAAAGTGACCTCAAACACTGGATATACTATACCTCCTAAAACAGCAGCTGGTGTTAGAGACAACAGCTTGATATATGAAGAACCCGGAACAGACAGATTTGCCTCCTGATCCTCTTCATCTTCATTCATGTCTATCTCTTCCAATGAGTCAACAGGTCGTGCCTGAAAGATTAAAAAAATGTTAAATGTCAGCACAAAAATCCCAAGTCTACATTACCAGTCAAAAGTGTCAAAAATACCAACTAAATATGAAAAGTTCCCCATTTCATTATTTTTACTCCATTTCATAAATTTGAAGTTTAACAAATAAAAGTTTTTCGTCTACCTAACTGAAAGACAACTCTGGTTGCTAAAAATTACAGGGTGTGTAAATACATATCTGTAATAATAAAATTAATCTTGATGCTTGCAGTTGAACTAATATTCATAAAACTTTACTTTCACCCTGATTCTTCTTCAGTCTAACAATGTTTGATACTGATATTTTAATATAAATAAAATATTTTTGCTGACACTACTTTTACATATTAGTTTTTGGAATTTGAAAAAGTGCAACATATTTACATTGCTTTCAATTAAAACATATTTACTCACTTTCTGTAAAGTACTGCACCAGTAATATGACTAAAAAGTAACTGCACCAGTAATACAGAACTATGTACTACTGCGAAAGTCTTGCAGCAGAGTTTATGTATTTCCCTTATTCTATCCTGTGGTCTTCTATGTAAAACACATTTTTCATTTGTAAGGTTTATGCTGAACTCTTCTCACGGATTTATATAAAGTGTATTTTTTAATTTTAAAAATTGCATATTCCAGCCTTTTCGTAACAGCCAGTTACAACATATGAATGGAGCCTATCATATAATAAAGCAGTAAATAAAAATTTTACTATAAAGCCATAGGATTCATTATTCCATGAAGCACCAGTGGATTACTGAGCACTGCCTAGTCTCTCATACAATATTAAAAAAAGTCACATAGATAATCATATGCTCATCTCCTTGTGCCCTTTCATTTTGTTAGGTTACTGAGTCATCTAATCAGAAGTTTCAGAGTTTAACAGCCCTTTGCATACTTAAAAAGCTTTCTAGTAAGTATCTCAACTCCTTTCTGACTGCCTTTACTGATGAAAAAGTAAAATGTTATGCTGTAAAAGTTCAAAACAAAAACACGGGAAAACTTTCCAGCTTAATTCCAAAAATTTCACCTGTTTTTCAAACTGACATACCTGTCTTGAGAAAAAAGAAGCCCTATCCATGAGTGTGACTGCAATGGAATAAACAGCAACCATAAGAGCTGCTTAGTTACAAGACCCAAAAGTAAGCACTAAAAGAAGAGCATAAAATGCAAATCAGCTGCCAAAAAAAAAAAGCTACTAATTTAATAACAAAATAAGAAAAACTACCTTCTGAATGCTTAGCCTTATGTTTCATTCGTACCTTTCCCTGCTCATAAGACTTAGCCTTGCTAATCACACATGATATCACCTCATGTCACCAGCAGGAGCTTGTATTCCTTCAGAAGGCTCTCCTGAATTTCTGTCAGAGAAGGCACAAGGACTGGTTTCCCTTTCAAGAGTATATAACCCATGTCAGATGGAAGTGTCAGATGTGCTTACTATCAAACATATAACATAGCTACCTGTTCAGGAAGATGAAGAATTGTATGTTCTTCAGAGTCAAATGATGAGAGTGATTTATAGGCTGAAATGGCAACAAGGGCATCCTAGAAAATTAACACGAAAAAAGAAGAAAATCACAAACACAGCATATAGTATTGCTACCTACTGGAAACTCCAAACTCAAAGAGCTTATCAAATAATCAGTGACTGCTGAAAAAGAGTTCAACAATATTTTCCTGAGGCATACTCTCAACTGCTTACTTTTTTATATACACAATGAAAAGTAGCAAGACCAATTATCTAGGCTTGATAACATGCATTCTGAGCATTCTACTTCAGGTATAAATATCCAAGATACGAGAATAATGTAGATAACATATTGATGTTTTAGCTGCTGCTAAAAAGTGCTTACACTAAATGGAAGACTTTTCAACTTCCTATACCAGTGTTCCTGTGCACAAAATGGTTGCAGGGAGCGTGACCAAGACAGATGACCTGAACTGACCAAAGGGATATTTCATATCATAGAACTTTATGCCTAGTATATAAACTCAGGGAAGCTGGCCAGAGGATACCCATTACTGCTCAGGGATGGACTGGGCATCCTTTGGCAGTGAGCAATTGTATTATGCAACACTTGTCTGTTATCGAGTTTCATTCCCTTTTTTTACTATTATTATTGTTATTTTTGTTGTTATTATTATTACACAGTTACTTTATTTCACTTAGTAACCTGTTCTTGTCTCAATCCATGGGGCCTTTTTCCAGTTCTCCTCCCCATCCCACCACAAGGAAGGGGAGTGAACAAGCTTAGGTACTTAGTTGTCATCTGGGATTAACCATGGGGCTAAAAAGTTCACTGAAATAGGCTGATGGAAGTCTTAGTCTTAAATTAAATACACTACTTCCACCAGCCCTCTAGTGATGACAGTCCAACATTCCCACTGCATTACAAAACTCTACAAATGAACTGAGTTAGCTGTCATAACAGTGTCTTTGTCAAGAATGCTAAGGCTGAAATTTTCCAGAGGAAGTCAAACTAGTTTCACAGATTCACAGAATATATTGAGTTGGGAGGCACCCACAAAGATCACTGGGTCCAATTCCTGGCCCTGCACAGGACATCCCCAAGAGTCACACCATGTGCCTGAGACCATTGCCCAAACACTTCCTGAACTATGTCAGGCTGTGCTGTGACCACTTCCCTGGGGAGCTGTTCCAGTGCCCAATCACCCACTGGGGGAAGAACCTTTTTTCCTAATAAACTTCTCCTGATACGACTGAGCAGAGATCAGTGTCTGCCCCTCCTCTTCCCCTTGTGAAGAAGTTGCAGACTACAATGAGGTTTCCCCTCAGTCTCCCCTTCTCCAGGTTGAACAGACCAAGAGAACCTCAGCCACGCCTCATACACACCTTCCCCTCAAGGCCATCTGCCACCTTTGTGGCTGTTCTTTGGATGCTCTCTAGTAGTTTAATGTCTTTCTTATACTGCGGTGCCCAAAACTGCCCCCAAGGGCGTGGCAGGTGAGGTGAGGAAATGGCAGAAATTAGAACCTTCTTTACGTGCAGTACATTGCTTCAGAAACAGTGTCAAGTAACAGGGACAAAATGCTATTAGAAAATGAGATTAATGACACCATCTTGACAGAAAAGTACAAAACTTAATATCCTGTTGCTGACATCAGAAATTAAAGTTTTCAACTATATCACTTACCTTGTTCTGTGTATTGTTCCAAAGGAAGCTGACAACTTGAGCTTTGAATTTCTACAAAAGCAAAGGAAATATGCATTTATGTTTTCTTAGATCAAAGAAGCAGTTGAAATAGAGGCAGCTACCTGAAACAACTTACTGCCTCATCAACATACATTGAGCTATGAAAGCAGAACAGATGCAGTGTTGAACTCCAGACACGTTCACATGTCTTCACATTCTGTGAGAGGGAAACCATGGATAAACCTCACAGAGGAATTTCCCATCTATCTCCCAGGCCTCACTAATGCCAAGTGTAAACAGTGAAACTGTATGAAATGTGCATTTGACTAATCTGAACTAGGCAGTGGGTGCAATTTTATCAAAATCAAGCAGGTTTATGTAAAAGTTATATACAAAGTTATACTAAAAGAAAAGGCTCGTCTTAGGCCATAAGTACATACCTCAAATTCATTTGTATTCACTGTTAATGAGGGAACCAGGGAAAACAATTCATTCAGTGCTTTTAAAATGAGTGGTCTTGTATCACAACTCAGCTTTGGTGACAGAGCATTCCATGTAGAACGGATGCAAACAACCTGCAAGCAAAGTGGGAGGGCATCATTACTAACAGCCATCCCAACTTCACCTAAACTTTTCTTCCCAGCGCTTGGCTCTTCCTTCTTGAGAACAGAAATTAATATATGGTTCATAAAAAGTAAAAATGCAAGCATGTAAAAAATTCACTTGTAGATCAACTGATATAACACAGTAATACTGCACCATGCTTCACCAGGGAAAGCAACTACCAGTATGAATAAATAACACACTGTTAGTAATACACAGAGCTGTATATGTATCTTCATACCACATTAGTGCTATACTTAACTTGGTCAAATTAGCTAAAAATCAAGATGTCTCTGGGAATTCAATAGGATGAAAACAGAGGAGGCCACCAAGAAATCTATTTTTGCTGTAAGTCCTCCAAAACAAAATGCCTTTAATCTTTAAAAACAGTAAAAGCCAAAAAAAATTTGCAGAACAAATGCAAAACACAGAAGTTCAGGAATACAGAGAGTGTTGGAAACTGTCAAATTGCAATAAATATTAAACACTAATACCTGATACTGAACACATTTACACTATAACTAGAGCATAACAGGATATGTAACTGGTCTTCCATAACTTCCTTCCTGGAAACAACAGATGTCACCCAGCTTCTTTTCACCTTCAAAGATCTGTATGACAGTTCAACAAGCAGTCAGTACAACATTTTGCATTTCCAGGCACTGAAAAAGTCTGTAAGATGTGCAGTCAGTGGTACAGTGTACAGTGGTACAGCTGAACAATTATCAGAAGTTATAAAAAGTAGTAGTTAAGTTTCTCAGGATTGTTGACTAGACAGCAATATTGGTACTAAAACTTCCTCCTTTTTGTTTTTACATGTTTTCTGTTGCCCAGGCTTTCTCTTGGTAATGAGCCATGTATTTTCCTGAAAATTTAAATAATTTCCATGGATTATTTCATCAAACCTTAATGTTGGTACCTGCGGAGCACTTAGTACTTCAGAATTTTGCCACCATACCTAAAATAATTCTGTCTATAATTTATCTGTTGTTACTTCTTATCTTTAAGATTTCAGGCTCTACTGCAACAAAAAGAGTACAGAACAGGAAAAAACCAAATAAAAACCACCAAATAAATAAACAAACAAAAAACCCCAACAAACAAACCCAAAAAAAACCAAGAAACAATAACTCTGTTCACCCTAACCCAGTCACCCAACAGAACCACAACACAAGAACAACCCCAAACCATGTATGCTTAGAACCAAAGTCTAGACAAAAATTTTAAAATAGCTGTGGCAAAGCAAAGTACGATTTTCAGCATTCTAAAGTGAAAAACTTCAAATCGAGACTTAAACATCTGAGCAAATGCCATGAAAATGTCTTTCAGGCATAAGAAATTACAACAAAGCAACACAAAACAAGGACATTAAGCAATACAGACTGATTTATGTAATGAAATCAAATAAAGGTATGTTTATGAAGATATTCCACAAAGGCATTAAGAAAGGTAGTTTCAGTATTATTCTGCACTGAAAAAACAGAATGCTTTGTATCTCTGAATGCAGGTAATGGTCAAATTAAGCAGTCACTTCAGCGACTGCAAATCACATTTCAGGGTATAGTTTAAAAAAGCCAAAGATATATTCTGAGTTGAATCAATTTCAGGAATAGCAAACCCATGAGTGTGTTTCTATGGTAACAACTACTGATGGCTAGAAAGACCTCATCTGGTAACATTCCAAGGGAAAATGACACCTCTCTTTCCATTCTTTCAAAACAGACTGCAAGAGTAAGAAAAAAGGTCTCCCAGTGTTCGGAAAGACGGACATTTCTATTAGCACTGGAAGTTCTTCCTTGACTATCTAGAAATGTTGACTTTTTAAGGAGTTAGTTGTCCAAAAAACACAACATGCAGATATGTAATATGTAGAGAAAAGAAGTTGTGCATTCATGGGATTTGATACTGTAATTTAGGAAGACTAACAAATCATTAGCTAGCAAAGCATGTTTAATTTCATTCTTTCCTAGTGTAACACACACATTCTCCACGTTCAGATAAGAGATGAAAAAAGGCCTTCAAAAATAGCCAGCATCCCAACAGAAATTTCAGATGTAGCTTCAAGACTGTACAATTCTTCCTCAGATAGTATTTTCTAGACTTGCAACTTAACAGCTGTCCTACAGAAAACTCCTACGAAATGACATACTGTAAATTGATGGAATAGGGGGATGGAAACAGTGGTAAACTGGTTACAAACCACAAAAACCCACAGTAAATAAAGAAAATAGGCAAATGTGATAAATATCTTGTGATATAATTTATCAGCTAGTCATGAATCCCCAAGGAAAAGCCCTGCAATTTCACAGACACTGTTCAGCTCCACAAAGCTGTCCTCTGAAAACGCAAAACACTCTAGAAAACTAGCAAGATAAGAGAACTTGACAACACTGATATACCAATTACTGTCTAACCGAAAAAAAAAAAAAAAAAACAATGAAACCAAAAGAAGTACTATTCAGGAAATGTGTATTTGCAGATCTAGACATGCGAATGTCATACTTTGGTAAAAGTATGTATGGTAAGTCTGTTTTCATTTTTTGTTATGTGGGATTTTTTCATTCTGATTTGTTCAAATTAGCATGTCATTGTCATCTGGAGGCATTAACAATCACACAGTGCTTTTGGTATAATACAGTCTTGGTTTATACTTAAGTTTTCTTGTATTTTCAAAATTTATTTTAAAATAGCAAGCTTGCCACTGCACAAAACATCAGCTGCTAGATGGGAAAAAACTAAAAGCTAAATTTTAAAGATGCTGAGGAGAGACAAAGCACTTTTGCTTCAGGTGACCTACTGCCCTAAATGGGTGAGAAATCTAACTTAGGAGAAAAATAGATAACAACATTTCAATGGAAAGGGGATTTAAACGTATGCTTAGAAATTTTATCCTTGAATGTTTCTTGGCTTGCATACTGTACTTGATACATTAAATCAATCAGATGCCAGGATAGCCTCAAATGAAGTACATTAGCTTCTGTTGAAATCACTGGGGGAAAAACAAATTGCATGCTGAGAAGCAGGAAATGTGATCTGGGAAGAACTCTGTGATTTTTTTCCATTTTTGATGTGCAAGTCACTATTCATTGTTCATTAAAGACCTTTTGTTACACCTGTTGAAAAAAAGAGGGGGGAAGAAGCAGCTAGCCCTTCTTGCAAGTCCTGCAAAAGCTAAGTTTATACTCCTAACAGTGTTCATGTAGGATGTACTTTGAATAAAGCCACTACCTTTATACAAAACAATTACTGCAGTCAGCAGAATGGATAACTACTCTTACACAAGAGTCAACCAAAAAAGAAATCAATGTTACACATTTTGTTATTACATTACTATAACAAAGGAGCCCTTCTGACACTCTCAGAACTCAACCCTGACAAAGCCACATGGTGTATAGGGTTCCATCATCAACTGAGTCAACACTATACGTATGAAAACATTATTAATTATTCTGGTTCAAAAGCTGATTGAAAGTTCAGTGCTCTCTAAAATCCTACTTCTAAGCAGCTGCACATGGAAAAGCCTGGAGACATCCCTTTCCCTTAATTCAGTGACAGAGAGAGAAAACACCAAAACAAAACCAGTCTCTATGATTATGTCCTTTCTGCACTGCAGACTACAGTCTAAACAATAAATAAGAGACAGACCAAATTTACTTAACCTGAATGGTTACCCAGCTTGCCAAACCACAACAGAATTCCCTTTCAGAATAGCTAGGTGGTAGATTTGGTCTCCCATAACATTACACTGCAGTTGGGGAAATAAGGCAAATTGAATTTGGAAAATCCAGGAATCATGAAAAATTGGTAACATCCACAAAATTGTCTGTCCATCCTTCATTCCTTCCTTTCTTCCTTCCTTCCATCCATCTTGAGTAGTCTTAGCCTTCCAGTCCTCAGTAATGGTACAGTATACATGTGTTCTCAAATGAGTTTATTTTAGTAGAATGTGAAATTTATCATATATGTAACTCCTACTTCTTTGCAAGACAAAGTCTAAACATAATCCAGCCTGGAAAAACACCAATTCAACACCAAACCCACATTCAAAGGATCTACGTGACCTTAAAACAAGCCAAACTTCACATCAAAGGCAAACAAAAAATTACACTAAACAAATTGTTTCTTAGCAGCCATTGTCAGAAGATTTTTAATTATACTGAATATAGATATCTATGGGTGATTCACTATATTGTTCTTGAACTGCTAAGTGATTTTAAATAATGGGGCAATGACTGGCCTTACTGCAGTAAACACTGCAGTGGAAGTGTATTAGTGGATAAACATAAAATTGCTGCTTGGCAGAAAATGGGTAATCAAATATTCCGGCAGGGTATAATTAGTTCACTACTCCAATGGCCTGTATAGTACAGTTTGCCAGTAGCAGATTCACAGCATGTCTGTGCCTGCATCGTAACACCAGCATAACACTGTCTGGGATGTGGAAACAAAGAACATTGTCTCGTAACCTAGAGAAACCATAGCATCACTGTTTGGGTTCAAAGGGACCTCAGGATATTTCCAGCCCAGCCTCCTGCTCAAAGCAGGGTAACAGTGAGAACAGATCCAGTTGCTCAGGGTTGTATCCAGAAGGAATGTGAAAATCTCCAGGGAAGGACACAGCAAAATCTCTCTGAGCAGCTTATCCCAAAGCTACTTGTCCTCTTCATCTGTAAGTAAAAGTGAAGCCTCCCAGCTGCTAGTGATTTCACTCTCTATCTAGTAAACTCTATGAATTAGACACAGCAGGGCAGGCCAGTAAGAAGATACAAAAATTACATTATTTAAGTGCATTTCAGCCAATCAGAATTATGTACCAAACAGACTTCCTCTTCAAATCTCAAGGAAAGATGCATGAAAAGATGTCATTGCAATAAACTGCAAAGCTGATTCAAAATTTCAGCCCATGCACTGAAGGGCTGATGTGCTGTGGTAGAAGGTCACAGTACAATTTCCCAGGAACTATTAACTTATGTTGGAAGAGAGGAATTAAATTTGTTAGAAGAAAAA
Organism: Cinclus cinclus; assembly: GCF_963662255.1. Lineage (NCBI taxonomy): Eukaryota > Metazoa > Chordata > Aves > Passeriformes > Cinclidae > Cinclus > Cinclus cinclus. The sequence continues at coordinate 51,116,429 of NC_085084.1, forward strand.
AAAATTCTGCAGGAACTCAATGTACTCTTTAAAAAAAGCCAACTGGGAAAAAAGGTCATGAACCACAAGCAGAACTCAAAACACAAAGACAAGCCAATTTAATCTCACCTCAGCCTCACAAAGTGCCCGTAGACCCTGTAATACTATGGCAGCAGGTGAAGCTTGATCAGGTTTTGTGCATTCATTTAATACCTGGGAAATTGCAGCCAACATATCTGCTCCATGCTGGTATGGTCTAAAGGGAAAAAAAAAAAGGAAAATAGAAGGCAATATTCACACATGCACACAAGTTATAATTTACACACAAAAAATCTACTAGGCATTTAAGTGACAACTAAAACTGCCTAGAATTGGGAGTTCACACACACACACTCAAAAAAAAAAAACCTTACAAGGAGGATATGACAGAGTCCTCTAAAGGCTGAGTGATATGAGAAATTAAATCAGTAGGCATCAAATTCCAAATAAAAGATCACAGAGTGGTTAAGTTATAGAAGGTTTTGTCTAAGCATGTTGTATTCTCTTAAAGATTACATCATTCAAGAAGGGACTGAGAAGGAAAGTCCAACTATTAAAAATGCACTATTTTATGATTCTTTGTTGAAGTCTCCTGCAAGCAGTTCCTCCTGTGTATTGGTGGAGATTCTGGCACCAAATGTTTTCTGTCCCTCTTACATCAGATTGCTATATATTTTCCTTTTTTTCTCTCTGTTGCAATGCCCCTTGTCCTTCCCTCAGTGACTGCATGGGCTGCTTTACCTTTCCAGTCTTTTAACTCTCCATTGAATTTTATTGGGTTGTGGTGGGCAAGGTGTTCAACAGTTCCTCATACTATCTCTGTAGGAGATTCTGGTAAATGGTACCTGGTAGGTGACTTATATGCATGGTAAATTGTGACTAATGTATTTGCCCACAGATTCTCACAAATTATTTCTAAATGCATGAAGAATGAACCTGAACTCCAGCTATACCACTTATCTGGCAAAAAGAGTATTACAGGTACATTGAGATTTCTGTCTTGCTTTTCACTTTTAAAAAGTTTCTTGACAAATACTGTCTGACAAAATGGAAGTAAGTTGAAGAGGTAAATGAAAAGGTATTTCCTCTAGAAACTTGTTTTTAGTTGATACTTAAAAGATACATGAATCTTCTCAGCTGTTACTAGCTGATCTTCACAAAAGAAACTGAAAGCTGGAACTCAATGCAGGTGACAGGCAGAAAGTGCATATAAAACCAGGAAGTAAATACTAATGCATTTAAACATACTCTTTACAGGAACTGTAAATTATTATCAAGTACTGATATTCACAGATTGTTAGAGCTAGAAAGGTTCAAAGTATTATCCAGTTAGACTTGCACAACAGTGTTCTGTGGTATTATATCCGAATAAAGACCAAAAATGTACATGTGACAAAATATGGTTTTCAGGAAAAAAAAAAAATCTTTCTTTGAATAGACCAAAAGAGAGACACTTAGCTCTTTCTTCTATTGTTTCAATTCCCACTTTTTCTAATCTGGAAGTGTTATTCCTGAAGTTTCTTTCCTGGGACCAGTATAGGATGCATCTTTTGTTTCAGGATGGAGATAATTTAATTTTAACAACATTTATATGCGTGTTCTATCTGTCATAATAGAAAATCCTAAACTTAGTAGCTGCTCAGATTAGCAATGGCTGAGTCAGTGTCACAACTAAAAATCCAATTACAATTAAAGGAATGGATTAAGTAAAAATAATGATGCAGCTTTTCTGAAAACAACCCTTTTCCGTTGCAAAGACATAAGATGGATAAGACTTGCACTTACCTCAGCCTACATACATCTCTTATACAAGCAGCTTTAGCAACCAGCTTTTCCCATTGAGCATCTTTGTCAACAGACACAGAGGGCATATCAGACATTGCCAAGAACTTCTGCAGTTCTGGGTAAATTCGATCCTAGAAAAGATTTTGTTTTAAAATTATCATCACACCTTGTTGGGGGTTGTTTTTGTTTTGTTTCCCTTTCCTCTCTATGGAATTTTCCCCATTGACATGCTAAGAAGCCTGATGGCTAGGCCCTAGCAGGGATGGCTAGTGACAGGGGAAGTGGGGGAACCGGGGAAGGGGGGGATGAAACCAGAGATCAGCAGCAAGTAAAGGGAGGGGGAGGCATCTGCTGGCCCCTCGTGCAGCTGGAGTCAGACGGTCACTGCTGCTACCCCCGCCCCCACCATCCCAACACCAGGAGCCACCTTTTCTGATGTTGGATCCCACACTGCTGCCTTTTCTCTTCAGCCTGGGGTCTCCAAGCACCCTGCTGAGCTCCGGGACCGACACCTCAACCAAAAGTCTCTCCTCCATCCCTTCCCCACCTGGGACACCGCCACCACCCCCATCCTTCCTGCAGCTGTGCGGGACCTGCCCCTGCGCACCAGCGGTACCTGCAGCACAGGGAGAGGGTGCCGGCAGCCAAAAAGGACTGGGACTGAGCTACTGCTCTGTTTGGTGTTAATTTCATAGCTGTTGTTGTTCTTGTTTGTCTTGTTAGATACACTAGTAAAGAACTGCTATTCCTACCCCCATATCTTTGCCTGAGAGCCCCTTAATTTCAAGATTATAATAATTCAGAGGGAGGGGTTTATTTGCTCCATTTCAAGGGAAGGCCCTGCTCTTCCCTAGCACAGCTGTCTTTTCAAACCAGGACACACCTTTAAAAGTGCGACCAGATTTTCAATTGGTATCACTTCTATAGGACTTCTACATACCACTCTGATTTTTAGTATTGTATACCATATTTTGGTTTTTTTTTTATTATTCAGCTCTAATGCTACATTGTGATTGAACTGGCTTTTGCAGACCAGGTCTCTAGATATCTTTAAAAAAATCAGAAGCAAATTACTGTACATAACTTGTGCTGATTTTGTCTGGGATAGAGTTAATGCCCTCCACAATGGCTGGTATGGGGCTGTGTTTTGGATTTGTGCTGAACACAGGGTTGATAACACAGAGATATTTCTGTTTCTGCTAAGCAGAACTTACACACAGCCAAGGCCTTTTCTGCTTTTCATACTCCATACAGGTGAGGAAGATGGGGATGCTTGCAAGGCTGGGAGGAAGCACAGACAGGATGGGTGACCCAAACTGACCACAGGAATATTCCAGACCATATGATATCATGCACAGGATATAAAGTAGAGGGAAGAAGGAGGAAGGGGAGATATTTGGGCTGATGACATTTGTCTTCCCAAGCCACCATTACACGTGATCTGTCTCCCGCAGATAGCTGAACACTTGTCTGCCCAAGCAAAGCAGTGAACTAATTCCTTGTTTTCTTTTGCTTGTGTGCACAGTTTTTGCTTTCCCTATTAAACTCATCAGTTTTCTTCCTTTCACTCTTCTGATTTTTCTCCCCAATCTTACTGGTGGGTGGGGGTGTGAGTGAGTGGCTGTGGGGTACTCGGTTGCTGGCTGTTGTGGATAAACCACAACACTAAGGTCTTGTTCATACTGCACATGATGAAAGGCAGAAATCCTCCAAACAACTTTTTTTTTTCTAATCACAGTTTGAGATGTCATGAAATCAAAAGAAAGTTTATGACAGGCATAATATTGAAATATTCCACTAAAAGATCAGTATAGGCACCATTAACGCCATTTTCTTTATAGTGCTGATAATGACATACTAGTAGAAGTAATGGTCCACTATTATTTACTTCCTTGGTTAGCAGTAATCAAGTTTGTCAACTGGACTTATTATAGTGACACTACAAGAAGTTTCTAACCTGTCTTTCCCATAATGATGTCATCAACCGTGAGGCAACTGCTCTGAGCTTAGGTGTGTTCCCAAGCATGTATATGGCACGTAGAATCTGAGCAACACAAACCTGAAAGAGATTTTTAACCAAGCGTTTTTGCTATTTGATATGTCCAAGGACAAAGAGTAATCTACAGATCATTATTTTACAACCAAGGATGACCAGGAAAAACCATCCAACTACAGTATCAGAAATAAACTGGAAGTAATTTTCCAAAAAACTTCAGCAAATAACAAGTCCAAGAGCATCCTCTCATGATATATATAATGATCATACAATGTAGACAGTGAAGTGTAATGGACATTTCACTTTAAAACAAATATCATATCCCATCCAAAATATTATAAAGTAATGCAGAAGCTTAAAAATCAGTTAAGTAAGCTATATATTCCTCATTCTAATTAGTTTTTATAAATATATAATATATATAATGTAATATATAATTAGAAATACAATTATACATTACATTATATAAGAATATCTTTAATATATTATATTTTGTAATATAATTACCATAGATATTGTAAGAATAGAATAGAATAGAATAGAATAGAAAACTTTTATTGGTACAGTTTTCATTTTACTAAAGATCTTTCATTCTGACCTTATGTACACCAAGTGTAGGCAATGTATACAATATCTCCCTGTAAAGTGCAGGCTCCAAAGGTCTTCCCAATTTAAATATCAGAACTGGGATCAAATTTGGGACCTAAAATAGAACAAATGCAGGAAATAAATTGGAATTTGCCGAATTTGGCAACATGACATCTTAGAAAGGACAATCAACTTGTCCCAATATATTAGAGAATCATATATTTTATTTACTTTTCTCTACCTGTATATATGACAAACTTACCACATAATACAATATAATTTATTGCATTCTGTACCATAAGGTACAAAACTTTCAGAGAGATGCTGCTGAAGTTATAATAAAATAAAGGGGACTTATATATTCCATTTTCCATTCCCTTTTGGATCATATTTTCAGTATCTTCACACCAGCAAGTGCTACAGTTTTTTCTTTTGCACCTTCTTATCACTGTGTGATTAGATCCAATCTTAAATTAAGTCTACCCGTGATGTCCGGTTTTTTTTGACTACTTAAAACACAAATACACAGAGACACACAAATATATATCTGCTATTTATATATGGGATTTATATATACATATATGAGTGGTTTATACAGATATTGGTTAAAAAAATGGAAAATTCTGCTCCAACATTTGTTTCAACATGCATTTTTATATAAGCAGATGATAACATTTTTCACTGTAAATAGATCTGTCTCAGTCCACAGGAAAAATAATAATTAATAATTCAAGTGCTCTGGTATTATGCATACTTGGCTCTGTTCTGGTTCCAAATCAGAGACCAAAAAAAATATGGTTTGTTCTGTAAGTTATCACTGTCTCTACAGTTCAGCAATGTGAACTGGTGCTGCTTCCACAAACTTAAACTAAGTTCTGGAATCTGCATTTACCACCTAATGAATTAACTATAAGGCATTACTTTTTTCCATTTTCCAGAGTATTTGACATTCTGAAATAGAACAAACCCCTTTATAAACCAAAAATACTACAGACTTTTGTGGAATTGACTAGTCTTCCTCTTTCTGTATCTCTCAAGGTAGTTGTCTAGCTTCTATAGAATCAGTCATCACCCTATGATCTGCCTAGAAAGAGGACTAGCTTTATGTAAATATTTCAAATCACACTCAATAAATGAGGCAGAGAATTTAGGGCAATATTAATTTGAATAGATTTTCACGTTCAAACTGAAAGCATCTTCCCACTAGCAGCCTCCCTCCCCTTTCTTTCAAACTTTTGGATTTAAGAGAAGTTTGGCAGTTTTACACCTTCTGTTCTGGCCTGATTTTGGCTAGGTTAGAACTAAGTTTCTTCACAGTACCTAGTTGGCAATGATTTGTCAACAAAACACTTTTGAAAACACTGATGTTCCCTGCTGTCATGATATTCCTTAAAACAGAAAAGGGCATGGGGGAATTAAGTTATACCACTTCTCTAGCACATGGCAGAACTGATTAATGTAAATTCTAGTCCCAGTTAAAATTCAGCAGGAAGATTACATGTTAATGTCTGTATTAACACTGAAACATAGAAAAGTGAAACCTGCATTCAAAACATGATATTTCATTTGCTGCCTGACCTTTTTTTCCCAGTCCCTAATTGCAATGATTTGTTTAAGCTAGTCAGTTGTATTTCCCCACTTTACCCATGCTAAAGAGACAACAGCATTGCCTGAGAGAAAATTATGTACATTAGTATACAGGAAGAAAACTAAAATTAACTTCCTGATTAAAGAGAATCCAAAAGAAGACTTGAGTGCCAACGGCTCAACATCCTTCAAGCTACAACCTGTTTTGGTTAAATCAGGACTTTAGTTAAATCAAAACAGTAAGGTTGCACAGAAACCAAATAATACAGGTAGACAAAAAGTCCACTTTAATATAGGAGACCCAACAGAGGAAAGCAGTTTTATTTCTGGGCACCTGTTGTACCTTGAGTGTCAAGAAAAAATGTATCACCTGATTTACTGTTACCTAAATCTTTGAATGATACAAAGTAAACTGCAGGGAGATGAGTAAGCAGTGGGCATTGGACATCTTTGGGGTAGGTTGCTAACACAGCAACCTGCAACACCATGTTAAGTTACAAAATCCTCAAGGAGGTCACACAATTAATTTTACACTAACATCTAGTAAACAGATACTATGTTTGATTTACAAAATTCTCAGGGAATATTATGCATGTGCCACTGTAAAGACAGTTAGAAACTTATTTAAAAGTATTATCCTTTACAGTCTGTTTGTTTTGAGTATTTCTGTATATTTCAATTGTAAGATTAGGAAAAACTCCAAAATGTTCTGGTACAGCAAAGCTTCTCACTCCTCTCTTCATCTCCCTCATACAATGCTGAGATTAATTTCAATATTAAATGTATGCTACGTCTTCATCAAGGGCGCAACAGCCCCACAAAGCTGATATTCACTTATCAATTCACTAGCTCCCAGTAGGCAGGAATCAACTTCAAAATGGGAGCTCGCTTCAGAATGCCTTCTGCATTCCACATGGTACCAGAGAATGCAGAAGTTTGGTCAAGACTGTCATTAGGAATCTGAAGAAGGGTTTTGATATCATGTTGTTTGGTTTCAAAACTAATTTGCATCACAAAAATGATGCGGTGATTTCTCAACAATTCTCCCTTTTGAAATAAAACTAAACATGTGAGACAAAATTATATTATTTAATGAATATATCTGTGAAGCATTCCTCTGCCATTTGGTGTCATGATTTCTTTTTTCTGAGCTACAAGGCAACTGTTCTTCTTCAAAAGCACAAGCTAAAGGAGAACAACAGGTTCATTCCTGGGCTGAATTTTGGCAGATCAACCATCAACCTAGCTGTCCAGTAGGCAAGACAGTAAAATGAGAAGACTTCTGAAAGCATACAATACTCTGGCATTTCTTGCTTCAATGAACAAGACAAAATCACTGGAGAATTCAGACAAATGAAGCAATAAGCTTTTCAGGTAAGTTCATAAATATAGCTAAGTTTCTCTTTATAACACAATAAAATAAAATTTCTCTCAAAAAAGAGAAGTTCTTTTTAGAAAACACAAGCTAGGTTTTCAAAAGGACCTAATGAATAAGATACAGCCATGAAGCGTCTGTCCACAAGCTTGGACTATGACATGATTCTTTCCCTACAGCTACTCACTAAAGTTTATAAAATGAATCAAACAAAAAAAGCATCAGGCACCATCTGAATGAGCTAAATTCTGTTCAACATATCCTTAAACATGTTTCCTACAAGAATAAAAATGTATTTTACATTTTTGGGTATTCATGTACTTCCAAACCCCAAAGAACAGAAAATACTGCATCTTCACATGAATTTCCCAGAAGGCATCATTTACAACTAAAATAGTTCATTCAAGCAGTTGAAATACCATAAAGAATGTGTGCTCCCTATAGAATCATAATCCTCAAATAACAGTAATAGATCTTGTGCTATATCCACCAGTGACACCTCAGACTGATGATTCAAATTCTTCTTGCAGTACATCAGGGGTTTCACAGAGTGTAATAACAATTTCTGCACAAGACAATTCATCCAATAAGAAAGACTGTATTAAGACCTTAATGTGTCTCTGCAGCCTGTGCAGAGATTTGACTTCAGAAAGCCTAACAACCCATGTATTACTCTTCATTCCTCAGCCTTTACAAAACTTCTGGGCTTTTTTCCATAGTGAAAGTCCAGAACCACTACTCCAAAATTCTTTAGCTAAAACCATCATCTTGCATCAAAATAAGGCTTTTACTCAGTGGGAAAGAGGAGATACATGTAGAGAAACACTCTGTAACCTCTTTCATGGACAGGGTAAGGGAAAAAAACAAACAAACAGAAAAAGTATAACCAGAAAAATGTCTGCAAGATCTATTATGATAATCATTTTTAAACCTAGTGATATTTTTTAAGTGCTCCATTAGTTTAGACAACAGACACCTTACAGAAACAACATTCAGTGTGAAAATGAGAGCTACTGTTAGTGAACTCTGTGAAGAACTGGAATAAACATGAAAGCAACCTCTCTTTCTGACTGTTTTGTTTTGAAATACAACTCTTCAACTAGATTTTACACAGGAATCACCTGTGGCTTTTCCATTCAATTCCAAAGCTACAATCATTGTGTCCCTTTGTGAACAACAAAGTAACAGAATTTCACTAGCAGCAGAATTCGTGACTGTCTATATCACTTTAAAAACAACCAACAGCAAAAAAACCCACCACACAATTATTTTTATGCTATGACCTTCACATCAACATCTCAGCATTTCTATATACTCTGTTGGAGTGGCTCCAAAGCAGACACTTCTTAATTTTGCCCTTTAGACTCCTAACTTCTGCAACATTAAGTGCTGAAGTAGTAGCTGTAAACTCCTAGGCCAAGTTTACTTTAATTTGGACATGATTCAAAGACACAAAAAATTCAGAATATATATACACCTGTTACAAATATCTGGCTTTAAACTGAGTGTTTAAGTATCACTAACACTAAAGCAACAGATTCAAGTTACTATAGATGTGACAGTCTAAAATTAAGATTGGGCTTAACAGGCACTTTTTGTTTTCTTCTTTCCATATCTGTCCTCTGACTTCCTCCTTCTTCAGGACAGTCTTCTAACTACTGTGCTGCACACCACCTTCCACTGCATCCTACAGAAAATGCCCTAAGGAACTGAAGACTCAAAATGTCTTAACAAGTTTGTTGTGATGAGTTTTTCACTTTCTTAATTTACATTCCAACCAGATACTTCCACCATCTTTTATAAAGCATCACTTATTTCTGTGGAACTGAAAAAAAACACAGAACCAAATAGAGCAATTCCTGAAGTACAACTCTGCCATCAAAATGTTAGTGTTAGATGCCATCACACTGCTGACTGAGTTTATTAAAGTAATCAGTTATATCCTCCATCTAGGAGCTTCAGCACTTTCTCTTGCTGCACTGTTATTTCAAGAGAAAGATGAGACAAGTCTAAGGTAATTCTTCTGCCTTAGAGAGAGCACTGCACCTACAAGAAACAATGTGATAATCTTTGAGTGCAGTGCTAAATGTAATAATCTCTGGGGAGCCATTAAGCAGACTTAGAACTAAATAACTTGTCAGAGACAGATGCTAGCTGATGCCATCTTCAAATGAGCCAGACAGTAAGTTCAAGTTTCAAAGCATTAAAATCTTTTTGAACTGAGATTTAATCATTTAAAAGATAGCAATGCATTAAATATCGCTAACTGGAGAATATGGTATCATTGGTTGCAGTTAACTGAGGACTAGGAACAGAAACTTCATCCCAATAAAGCACATTATTTTTTCCATGCCAAATTTCCATATGTTACGCAGCAAAATATCTGCTATATTTCCAATTATACTGATTGCTTTATGCGATACTACTAGAAAGATACCTGATTACATTACATATTTTGCATACATACACTTCTTGCAAAAAAGTATTTTAAAGCCCACAGTAATTTTAGAAAGTAAAAGCTCCCCATCTACACTCCTTATCAGCTGAAAAAATGTGAGCCAGTAAGAAAGTATCAAATCAGGTTGAGTTCTGCATTTTGGCCATTGTTTCTAATTCATGTGGACTTCTGCTGATTGCTAGAGAAACAAAAAATATGATGAAGTCTGAACTTCATCTTCTTATTGCCTTTGGACACATGCTATGCTTCCCAGTGCCAGGAAGGACTTTTTCATGAGCTTAGATGATTTCTTAATTCTAAGGTAGTCTGACCACCATAGTTAGCTCAACAGGATATGTCTATTAATCTTACTTATTGTATTGGTGAACAAAACCTTTAGCTTAAAATAAGAACAAACAAAGCAGAAAAACCCACTCACATAATGCTAAACACGAACAGCTTCAGGTTAAGTAACTCTCACTGCATCCATTTAAAGCTTCTGTAATTCTGCTGACTTGCTCTTTGATTTGTCTCTAAACCTGTTCATTTAAAGTTACTGGAGCTATTTTAGATTAATCCAATGAAATTCATAACAGTCATTCCCTACAGTCAGGCTTCAGGCATCTCTGCTCAGGTACCATATCATTTCAATGGTATTTTTTCAGCAAGTTATTGCTTTTCTTGTACGACTGTTAAAATACATTTTGAACAAGTATATCAAACAGCTAATAAACAAAGCATTATTCCTTTCCTTTTCATGTAATATGCCATTGATTCATCATCCAACTCGAAGACTCAATGCAACAAAACAGATTAGAGAGAGTCCACAAAAACAAAAAGACACTCTCAGAGCATCTGGAGCTATCTTGGTCATTTTCACACAGCTAGCAAGGCACAAAAATCTGTCTTACTTGCAGCAGCTTGGATCAGAAGTCCAAGAAGGATTCCCACAACAGGGCAGACACATGTCTTACCTACCCTTTTCCTAGAGAATAATTAATTTGCAAGGACTGAGACCTGGATGCCTGGTTACAAACTATATAGTGGCATGTCAAACTACTCATAGTTGAGGTGTACCACTCATAATAGTTTTGAAAGCTGACTTACAGAAATATTTTCAACAAAAAACAAAGTTAATGAAGAGATTATCAGGTGGTTCTAAAGTAGCTCAGCTTTGTTTTTACACAGAAGTGCAATTCATTTTGCTTCCTCCTGACTTTTGAACACAGGTGCTTTCTACTTAAGTGAGAAGCTGAAGTTTTAGTAGCTACTTTGGAAAAAAAAAAAAGTAGGTCAACAAAGTATCTGTAATTTTCTTAAGCTTTGTGTCTTCCCTCAGAAGCCTGTCTCAGTTGCAAGAGGAAATATATCTGGAAGACTAATTTCTGACTTCTGGCTTAGGATCACATTGTCATAGTCATATCACAGTTTTCACTACTTCTAAATTTTACATGCTTTCCCTTTTCATTAATTAGCTCCTCACCCTTTCTCTCAACAAGAGGTCTAAATGGCTTGTAGGAGGTAAAAAGTGTTATTTTCCAGCAAAATCCTTTTACTTCTAACCTTTCTGCCTCTTAAAGGATTTTGTTTTTCTTGGAGGTAAGATTTTTATGCTACCAGTTTTCCAGCATGTACTTAAATAATACAGCCAAAATTATAACATTTTAAACTCTTGTGCTGTAGAACAGGCCAACTCTTTGAGAAGAAAGCAATTTTAAAAACTCCAAGGAAAATAAAGCCTGTATTTATGGCATAAATTAAAGATGAATCAACACTTCTCTCCTGCCTATTTTAAAAATAAGTTATGATTGTTTCTGTAAAATACTTTCTGCATTACATTGCTGTTTCCAGACAATCCCCTTCATCTTTCCAGATTACACAGGTAAGATTAAGCATCCTTCTAGCTTGAATTTAGTACTAAAGGAGACAAAGACTATGCAAAGACTGTGTTTCTAAGAAGCAAGAATAAAGATGTCTCAAGGGACTTGGCAGTCTTCCAGTAACCATAAAAGAACATAGAGAATAATTCCTAAGGTCACCAGAAGAAATTATTTAGTAGCCCTTTTTCAGGCTTATGTTATATTTTCATGCTTCCTGGATATTATCAACAAGCAAGCCAGGCTCCTTCCTAAGTCTAAACAACCACAAAATACTCCAAAACAGAGACATAATACATATTTTGCTCTAAGTGACACATAAAAGAGAGCAAGCTGAGAGTATATGTGTGTGCATGTCTGTGCAGAATGAAGGGCAGTCTGCATCAGCTACTGCAGTGTCCAGGTGCCAACAGCTGGTGAGACTGGGATCCAGAGGGCACATTCTCAACACACTGACCATCTATGCACTGCTGCTGGAGGGATCCATACTGTACCTAGTGGGAATGCAGCCTTGCCACTTGTCAGACCTAGGACCATGAAGGTGTGGCAAACTTTCCCCTCTCAAAGGGGCTGCAAAAATCCAACCCAACTCCTGAAAAAAATCCCAAACCACTAAAAATAAATCCTTACCTGAGAACAATCAGCCTTGGCTATTTCTGTTGTAGCCTGCAGTACATCACAAAGACTGTCTCCATTTTCTTGGATCAGTAGATAAGCCAACAAAAGAAAAACATGGACAGGTACTTGAGTGCTAACTGGTAGCAGTGACTTCACTGAAGACAACCACTTAGTCACTGCAGACTTCTCTTTCATGAGCTCCATGATCTTCCAGGTTGTATACAATGAACTGTAAGAGCTGGTTATGGGGGAAAGGAGTTTGCAGGACACCTGAGAATAAGTGAAACAAATGAAAGTCTCAATCAAACAAATAACATACCATTAAAAAGCAATTGTTAACATCCAAAACATTTTTTATGGTCCCAATGCAATAAATATTAATAATAAACTGTGATACATGTTTTCAAAATCTTTTATATTAATTCTTCCACTACAGACGTTTCAATGGGTTCATATTCCCTGCTCAGGAGTTCCCATTTTACTTGACATCCATCATTTCTGTTCTTGATGGTAACTGCAGTGTTACTAGTCCACTAGAATGGTCATTGTAATTCTGGAGCACATCAAAAACTTATGTTTCTTACAATGACAGGATAATCCCAGAATTTTAATTATCACCTACATTATTTTTAAAAAACTGTTTTAACTCTTAATAGTACTTAATACCATAGTTTAATTAACCTGACTTCATATTTTTTGTTTAAGAAATGCTTTGCTTCTCAGAACAAAATGTTCTATTTGTGGTAGTTGTGCCACTGAAAACAGGGAAGTAAACTCCATCCGGTTTGTTAGGTTAGAAAGATAACGTTACTTTAACAGCATTCCTGGATGCATGGGGAGCTCTCCTCAAAGCATTCATGCTCAGTAACCTAACAGATTGGGTTATATTTCTGAAACATCTATATATGCTAACTATTTCCATGGACTTGTTTGGATATAGTCTTTGGATATGGACATTTTTTTCCATGAGAGTACCTCAAATATGTCATCAAGTCATTATGTATTTTTCTTATCATTCTTTGGATTGACACACAACCCTTGTTCTCAAAACTAAGATACCAGCTAGTACATATTAATCACTAACACAAATAAATAAGGAAGCATTAGCCAGAACATGACTTATTAGTCACACTCATAGGGAGTTAAGACAAGGCCACACTAACTTCCTGCATATGTGCTAAGCACAAGGCATTAACCAGGAATATAGGGATCCTATACTACTATGCCTTTTCGGTAACAGTTGCAGTCATGGAAGATAGCATTTAGCAGAATGAAAGTTGTAAAATACAAATGAGGGATTCTTTTAAGATGCATTTTCATATAAGGGTATATATATTTTAAAGCTCCTGTAAAATAAAGTTCAAAGTTTTTCATTAAAACAGGAGAGTTTAATACAAGACATAACATCTCTTTCCCACTAATTATCTGCTTCCTTACACAATATCTTTACATTATCAAGACAGCAGTTAGCAGGCAGTAATCAGGGGAAGAACATTTATATAAAGATAAGGTGAAGAAAGTATTTGAGAAGAGATCACCAAATGAACATCAAAAGTGGAATTCAGAATCCAAAAGGCTAGGGCCCACTCAGCTTTAAAGAGCCAGGGGAAAAAAAAGACTCTGAGTGGCAAAAGCTGTTCTAACTAAAATTGCAGAATTTAATTTTAATCACACTGTTTGATTCCATGTAAATTTATTTTGGCTAATGGAAGACAGAATGTCCTTGTATTTTAGATTACTTTTTAAAAATTACTTAAAATTAGCTTATTCCAATTACTTACACATTACAACTACTGCTTGCGGAAAATCAGCAATCTAATGTGCTATCTCCTCTGGCTAGCAAGATCACTTGGAGCCAAAAATCTCTTCTGGATACAGCTGTGATACTTCCTTTTATTGGAAAATGGTATTTAAACTTTATCCAAGGACATACAGAGGTGTAATAAGAGTTTCAGGATCCATAAGATGCACTCTGTAGTTGCCTGCCTGTAGAAGGTAACAGGTCTGGAAATCAAGATCAGACTATGAAAGATTTTTTGTTGTTTGGGGTTTTCTTTGGGAGGGTGTTGTTTATTTGTGGGGTTTTTCTTGTTTGTGGTCGTGGTGGTGTCATTTGTTTTGGTTTTCATGTTTTTAAGTGCCTAAGAAAAATTGCTAAAATTGGTAGAGCCTAAAATATTCTACTGGTATTTCCCATTCCACATTACATCCCAAAAAGGTTTTGCTACGTAATTGTATTCACTACCTTCTCCCTTTATTGGGCGGCTATGATCACAATTTTATTTTATTGCTGCACTCTAATCAAGCAAGTTAAGTGTAACATTTCAGTCTATCAACACAAATATATATATATATATATGGGGGTGGTGTGTATATACACACACACATATATACATATATAAAATTCCTCAATGGCAAAGGCCTATTTGAAGGTCTAGCCTTCCTACATGAAGGCCTAGCCCCATTCTAACTTTCAAAATCATGGCAGGAAAGGTAGAAATATTCTATTAAAGGACATTTAACTTTCGAGTGCTGTTAAAAGCAAAAGAAGCACACCCTCAATGGAAAGGCGGCCAAATACCTGGCCACTGGGGAATACAAATCCTTGCTAGGGTTTACAGGGCTGCACACATGGAAGTCAGGATTCAGCTGGAACTGGAATTGGCCAGAGATACTGAAAAAATAAATGGCTGATCAGATACGTAAGCAGTTAAACAGAAGCCTGGGGAAGACACAGGTGCATTACTAGAGAGGACACAGAAAAAGTTACTGATAATGCTGGCAAGA